>NC_056595.1:25541908-25569408 GCF_018340385.1 Cyprinus carpio
CTTTTGAAAGAAATTAATACTTTTATTCATCAAGAGGCATTAAATTAATCAAAAGTGACAGTAAAGACATTTATAATGTTACAAAAGATTTCTATTTAAAATAAACGCTGTTCTTCTGAACTTTCTATTCATCTGTGAATCCTGAAAAATAAAATGCATCACAGTTTCCACAAAAATATTATGCGGCACAACTGTTTTCAACATTAATAATAATCAGAAATGTTTCTTGAGCAGCAAATCATCATATTAGAATGATTTCTGAAGATCATGTGACACTGAAGACTGGAGTAATGATGCTGAAAATACAGCTGCACATCACAGAAATACATTACAGTTTAACAGAGATTCACAGAGAAAACTGCTGTTTTAAATTAAAATAATATTTAACTATTTTACTGTATTTTTGATCAAATATTCCAGTCTTGGTGAGCAGCCGAGCAGCGAATGAGTTTGCTCACCCACCGCACTCGCACGCCGGTTCTCAGAAGATAATTAGTGTATAAATATGCATTAATGAATTGAACCTGAAGCTCTGAACAGCAGGAGCCTGTCAGAGTGACCGTCTGACGTGTGACTGACAGATGACCTGAACTCAAGAGCGTTAACACTCG
The DNA here is from genome assembly GCF_018340385.1 of Cyprinus carpio. Lineage (NCBI taxonomy): Eukaryota > Metazoa > Chordata > Actinopteri > Cypriniformes > Cyprinidae > Cyprinus > Cyprinus carpio. Next base: position 25,542,520 of record NC_056595.1, read on the forward strand.
TCTCTTAGACTGATGCTGCTGTTTGGAGAGAGCGTGTGTGTGCAGGTGCATGATGGGAAATGCAGACGGCAGGACTCATCTACATGCACACCAGACAGTGTTCGATGAGAAAGACGGTTACAGGAGCTGCAGGGAGACGAGCGGAGAGCATGTCAGGATGACGTGTGTTTATCTCTTCAGTCTGATTGTGAATTGTTATCACATAATACCACAGGAGCAATTTATTTTATTAAAAAGCTCTATTAGTGAGTTTTCCCAGGGGTATATTTATAGGGAAGTGATTCTGTCAGGCCTCATCTGTGATTATCTTCATGAATCAGACAGCTGCGTCTCATCTGGCCTCGTGTTCTGGAGCTTCTGCTGATGTTTCCACACGTATGGACTCCATCCAGACTCTCTGCTGCTCACATCTGCTGTGCGCGTGCGCGCGTGTGTGTGTGTGTGTGTGTGTGTGTGTGTGTGTGTGTGTGTGTGTGATAAATTCAGTGAGCTATAGATATTAGTGATGAGTCAGCATGTTGGTTTAACCCCGTGTGTGCTGCACTGCTCTGAACACCGACAAACACAAACCGGAGCAGCAGCAGCACGCGGTGAGTTGCGCGCGCACACACACACACACACACACACACACACACATTCAGACTTCAGTGCATCTGGCTAAATATGTGTGTGTATGTTTGTGTGCGCCTTTGTGAAGGGGTGTGTGAGTGTGTGCCATGCGCAGTAGGAGTGTGTGTGTGCAGTCAGTCTGTCGCCGCGCGCACCGGGAAGCAGCAGCAGCAGCATCAGAGCCGGTAAACTGCCGTTATTCTGCTTTAGTCTCGTGCTTCTGTGTGTGTTCGGGAGAAATGACAGGAGAACTACAGCAGCGATATTAATGTGTGTGTTTCAGCAGCAGCCACGAAGCAGAATTCATAGAAATAGGGTTATTTTATTGACTGTCATCATGACACACACACATGCGCGTGACTCGTGCGCGCACGTTCTCTGCGGCTCTATGATTGTATGTTTTATTAATGTGTGTGAATGTGATTCATAGCGCTTCTGCGGCTTTACGGTCACGTGATGCGAGTTTACGAACTTCACCGGTACCGGTTTCGGCTTTTGTGGTTCTGCAATGCGGTGGGTGTGGCCTGCGCGTGCACGCAGACTACCGGCGTGACGTCACACGCGGTACCCTGAACACCGAAATGAGTAGAAATCATGATGGAATTCTATTATAATTCTAAACTAAGATTCTTTTAACAATGAAAACGAACAAATGGAGTTCTGAAACAAGAGGATTACAGTTGGGCTATTTATGATAGAAATTCCACTTGTGTTCCGAACTGCTGATTAATATTTATGTTTAATGTTCATGAATAATTTATTTAAATGCAGGGTGTAAATAATGGAATTAAAGCAATGTATTAACAGCAGCAAAACTAAGTCTATTCCAGTACATTTTACATGAAAATACCACTCCAGTTTTTCTGTGTGTAATTTAGTGTTTTTACTAACCACATCTTGGTAATTATTTGTGATTCTTGCCAGCCATTTCTGAGTGTAAATTAATTGTGCACCAGAGGCAGTGCGTCTGATGGCTCGGCACGGCTGCTTTCAGCTGATATTGTGTAGAAATGCTTCACAAATGTCTCACATATGCAGAAATGTTGCTTATGGAGCTTTATGAGCACATATGTGACGTGATTCCTGGCGCTGCAGATATGAAGTTCATGTGATTTAACATTAATACTCAGTTCTGCAGTGTGACTTTATGAATATCTTGACCGTTAGCTGTTCCCCTCTCCATAAACAACAGGAGCGTAAAGGTGTTGAGGGCAGAATCAGAAGTTTATCAGCACCATGGACAGCAGCAGCAGCTTCACTGCGACTCTCTGATGCTGAAGCTGATGCTGAAGCTGATGCTGATGTGCTCGAGTCCGTTCAGCAGCACAGTCATGCAGTCACACTGTGGAAGTGTTTGTCTGGCCTTCGTTTAGCAGTATCTCGTGAGATCAGACTGAAGAACTGCTTCTATTTCTGACTGTAACTCGCTCAGGAACTGAAACTCGGCCTAGATTGTGTGATTGTTCTTATTCTGTTATTGTTCATCTCTAAAGGCTCTGTGTTGGGAAACGTCTGTGGGAGCAAAAGGCCATTATACGGTATATTATGTTGAATTACCTCACATGTTTCATCTCAAAATCAAATAAAATCAAAAAATTACATTTTTCATAAGGAAATTTTTTTTTTTTTCATTTTTCATCCCTTTTTTAATCCTGTTCATATTTTTTGCATCATTTGCATTACAGTTACATTAGTTTGACTGAAAAAAAATCTAATTCTCGTTACTGTAATGCATTTAGACGTTTTATTTCGTTATGTTATAATTGCCATCATTCACATTATTATGGAAGCCCATTTCCACCATAGAATAAAAAATTAGAAAGTTAATTATGACTTTTTATCTCACATTTATGACTTTTATACTTGCATTTGCTAACTCAGGATTGCGAGATAAACTTAAGGAATAAACCCAAATTAGTTGCAATTACCATTTTCTGTTTTTATTCAGTGGCAGGAAGAAAAAGCACAACTGTGAGATAAAATGTAACAATTATCTTTTATTTATTTATTTATTACATGACAGAAATGGGCTTCCAAACATTATGCTCTAATTTCTGTAATAAAACATTTTTTTTATTTGCATTAATTAAAAGCCATACATCAAATGCTGCTGTAATGTATAAATATTTAACTTTATAAATAATATAAGTAATATTTATTTGCATAACAGTAATGAGAATTGGTTTTGCTTAACTGGCATAAAAATAAAGAGACAATGAAAAAACACTATTTTTCTTTTGAATATTAAGGTGGAATATTTAAATGTATTTCATATTAACATGTTTGACTGGTTCTGTGAGATCCTTGTGTTTTTATCTGAGTTACACAATGTCTCCAAACGCATTTATTTTGTCTTTGTTTTTTCTTATTTAAACACAGATCTGTAGAGAATGTGTGGTGTATTATATAGTTATTAATGAGCATGAGTGATGTGTCTCAGTGGTTTTGTGTGCTTCTGTCTGTTTATATCAGGCAGGTTTGAGCTTCTTTCACACATTTGTCAACACTCAATATCAGAACATGGTAAAAACTTGAGTCTTTTCCTGTCAGCTCATGATTCCTTGTTCGGCTGAGGGCGGGGCCACTGTGCTCATGAATAATGCAGCGGGGGCTTTGATTGCTCCGCCTGCGTTCAGCTGCTTGAGTTCTAGATCAGAGGGAAGAGAGCTCAGGTGACGCTGATGTGTGATTGTAAGCGGCTGCTCGTCGCTCTCAGCTGTGTACTGATGTGCAGGAAGCTCTTCATGTCACACGGCTGTGTCGGAGCAGCTGATTGGCTGAGAGCTGTCGGTGTGTCCTCTGCAGAGAGACAAAGACACAGAGCAGAATGTCTCAAGGACTCACAGACCAGATCTAAATTAGATCCTCAGACCAAATCATTCACACAACTACAGCTGTGTTCTGCTACAATCTCTTTGTTTACCGTGTTTATACATCAGGAGACTGAACGTGTACCAGGATTTTCTACAGTGTAGTTTTTCTAGGGTTTCTGATAAATTGTTGACATGATTAACGAGTCAGTTCTGCTTCTGGGAATCAATAACTGAATCTTCACAACAACGATGCTGCAATCTGTTCCCAAACGTCATCGCTGTATGAACTCATCTGAATTGGTCTGAAGCCTTCAGTCTCTTCGTCCTGTGTTCTCTAATTATGGCCGTGACTCATTAGTAACAGATTTGATCTCGCAGTGTTTCCCGCTCTCAGATGGAGGCTGAAAGCTCTTTGTTGGCTCATGTGGAACCCATATCAGCATGAGTTTGGCCTTTTGTAATATGAATGTCTCATGCTGTAGAGATGTGTTCTGATGAGAGACGTGAGTCACTGATTCATCCAGCGAGAGTCCAGAGCTAAAAATCAATGAGGAGCAGTTCAGGTCATTTAAAGCGGTTGCATATAATTTAAAATCATTAAAAAAAAGCATAAAAATACCTTAATGTTTGCAGATATTTAGGAAACATGCTAAATTCACATACTTGTTTCTCTGAAAAACAACACTATAGCCAGTTATTCTGCTTTTTATATGTTTCGTAATGTTTGTTTTTGTTTTGGTCTGTGTGACTCCGCCCACTGCCAGCCTCAGCCAATAGGATTTCTACACACCATGTTGCCCTTTGGTGGAAAACAGTGTACTGCAGCCATGGCAGCGAGCGAACGAACTGAGTCAGAGATCACAGATTCTACCCGACCTAAAAAGCCTCGGCATGCATCTAAAAGAGGAATATTAAAACGCAGATAAATGAACTCATCAGTTTACAGTGTAAGGCTCGTGTCCTCAATCTGGCAACCCGTATGAGCATCAAGTCTTAATGAGTTTGAACTGCAATACCCATTTGTATTACATATCGCACCTTTAATTAAAAATATATAAAGTCATATTGAGATTGAGATTACTGGAGTCTTCTAGAAAAACATCCGAGCAGCAGGAGTCTTCAGTCTTCATTTGAGTCTTAGAGAAACATTTGAGATTTCAAAGTGATCACGTTTGTGATTTTTAATTCTTTGATTTATTCTGTTGCAGTCATGATGCTGAGAAACAGTGAAATATGTCACTGCTGATTTCAAGATAGATGAATCAGTAGAGAGCTTCTTCAATAATTAAGATTTGTAAGGATGCAGTTTGTGGACTTTAGTTCCGCATTTAATACTATCATTCCCAGCAGAATGGTCACCAAACTGCTTAACCTGGGTGTCAGTGATTACATATGTTCCTGGGTAAAGGACTTTCTAACAAACCGCACACAGACTGTCAGGCTGGGGGGCCTTCACTCAACCCCTCTGAATCTCAGCACTGGAGCTCCACAAGGCTACGTGCTGGGTCCTCTGTTGTACTCACTATACACACACGACTGCACACCAACCCACAGCACAAACACAATCAATAAATTTGCAGATCACACCACTGTGGTGGGGTTAATATTAAATGGTGATGAGTCAGAAGTATAATAAAGGACTCTTCCCTCTCCGGCAACCACCTCTGGAAGACGCTACAGATCCCTCAAGACACGCACCTCCAGACTCCGGAACAGTTTTTATCCACGTGTCATCTTAGAACTGAACTCCAATTAATAAAAAGAGTTATCACTCAATCACAAGCTTCAAAGGTTGTGGAATACTAAGGACTATACACTAACTACTCATACAGTTACTGGTGTAGCTGTGCAATACACTGTACTCATATTTACTCATGTACATATCTGCTACATTTGTACTATACCTATTTTGCACATTTGGTTTACATTTGCACTGTCTACATTTTCTGTATCATTGTTTGCATTTTGTTAAATGTACATTTTTTGTATGTGTGCACTTTCAGTGTGAGGGCAAAAACATTTCGTTGTACAGCGGTACAATGACAACAAAAAGCTATTCTATTCTATTTAGTGCCACACAACAACCACACTCAGAACACCTTAGCAACTGCATAGCAACACCCTGGCAACCAGCCTTTCCCCCAACAGATCTACTCCAGCTTCTGACGATTCAGATTCTCATATAGTGGCATCTTCCTATTTGAGCAGTAGAGTGCTGATTCTTTATTCAGCTCACGCAGGACCAGCTCAGAACACACACACACACACACACACACACACACACACTCGCACACTTACACACACGCACTCACACACTCACACACACACACACTCACACACACTCAAGTCCCTCAGCAGCAGAATCTATATTTGTCCTCCTCTACAAAAATGAAAGAGGCATTCTAATAAAGGACAGGAAACGCAGTGGCTGGCTTCCTGTTTGCACTGTTTGATGTGATGAAGAGCTTTCATCTTCCTCATCTGATGGGATTCTTTCACGCTCTCTCGTTTGATCTCTGCTCTCTGGATCTGGATCAGTCCCCGTTCGTATGAGACAGATGCATTTGTTGAGCTTCATGTGCATCTCAACTTCTTCATTCTTCTCCGTCTCACATCTTTCCCATAATGCCTGTGATCCAAAACATGTGCAGAAGCAGATAAACACTCTGTACTGTCCTACAGAGAAAAGACAAACTCACATTGATATTCATGATCTCGTGCATCATTCGTCACGGTCACAGCAAACAGGAATCATGGGAAATGGCTATGAATGTTAAATCCCTTGTACCTGATCGGAATCTTGTTTTCACTAACATTCATATTCACACAAAGTCAAGTTCAGAGTTTGAAATCAAGGTCGAAGGTCAGCTGGAGTTGTGTGATTTTGAATTGTTCATCTAAAGCTGCAGTTTGTTGGTTGTGATCTGCTCAGTGTGATTCAGTCATTCGTTGCCTGTTGCAGGTTTTCATGTGTGTTTGTTTTTGCTCTGATCACAGTTTGATTTGAAATGACGACAGAAACCGAGAGCCAATCAGAGCAGCAGGGGGCCAGTGCGGCTCCGCCCCTCGACAGCCAGCTTCCTCCTGCCGCCGCCCACAGCACACCTGTGAGGAAAGAGCAGGTACTGTGTGACGTTCTGAAACCGTGGTGCTCAAGTTAAGAAAAGTTCAACTTTGCATTTTTGTTATCTTGTGTTTCACCTTTCAACCACAAAAAAAAAATGTGTGAATTTCCTTTCTATCTTTTTTTTTATTTTTATGAAAGTTGAACTAAGAATTTGTTTATATTTTAAATTAGTGCTGTCAAACGATTAATCGCGATTAATCAAATCCAAAATAAAAAAATGTTGTTTACATAATATATGTGGGTGCACTGTGTATATTTATTATGCATATATAAAAACACACACATGCATGTATATATTTTGAAAATTATATACAAATTGATATAAATATATTTAATATATAAACAAGTTTTCTAAAAATATATACATGAATGTGTGTGTGTTTATATATACATACTGTAATAAATAAAGACAGTACACACATATTATGTAAAAAAAAAAAAATTATTTTGGATGCGATTAATCATGATTAATCGTGTGGCAGCACTCATTTTAAATAATCATGTGTTAACATCTTTTAGTAAGTAAATACTCAAGTTGATTATTTTCACATAAATTGAAAGATCAGATAATTCATAATAGATGAATGACTCTGTGTAATAACTAGAGCTGGATATTGATGCAGATTTGAATCACTTTGATTCTGTCTTTCATTTAATTTGATTCAGAAACAATTCCCTTTTTTGTAACAATTGCCTCATTTGTTACATTACTGTAATGTTAAAGATTAAATCAACAACACAGTCCAGACTATTTAAAGGGATAGTTCACCCAAAAATTAAAGTTACTTCCAAGCCCGTAAGACCTCCGTTCATCTTCAGAACACAAATTAAGATATTTCTGATGAAATCCGAGAGCTTTCTGACCCTGCAGAGACAGCAAGGGAACTAACACGTTCAAACGAACAACAGTCCATGTGTTCAGCCATAATTTCATGAAGCTACAAGAATACTTTGCACACAGAAAACAAAAATAACAACTTTATTCGACACTTTATTCGAGCTCGTGAGCACGCACAAACAGGTGTCAGTGTGTGTTTGTGTGTGTGTTTGTCAGGGCAGTGGAGCCGAGGACGACGGCACGTCACACTGGTCCTCCTCCAGTAAACTGACCCGATCTCCCGTCAAAATCAGCCGGAAACCCAGGAACATGCAGGTCAAGGTGACGCTTCTGGACGGGTGCGACTACACCTGCGTGGTGGAGGTGAGACTGAGACTGAGACTGCTTCTCCTGGGTGTTCCTCTGAGACTGACTCTCTGTTGCATCACACGGAGGTCTTCATTTCAGAAATGCAGGAGTTTTTTTTCAATCATTGCTTTGACTTTGCCTGAATATAAATGCTAATACACTACAGGCCAAACCAATGTGTTCTGATGCACTGCTCAGGTTTTGGTCTGTTTTGCTTCTCTTCTTTCAGACGAGTGGACAGAAAACATCCAAAACACACATTTAAGTGTTTATTTTATTGCACTTTATCTATTTACATCTGTAGATTTCAATCTTTAAAGAGTTTTTTCTCTTACAAACAACAAACGTTACAGTTTTATTCCTCTCTTTGTTCTGAAGCTTTGTTGTTATTTCACTCACACTGATTTATACAACAGTTTACTCCTGAAGACGTGGTGAACTGTGTTTGTTTTCTGTCTGTTGACAGCATTTTCTGATTTATGATAACATCCATATTTAAAGAGAATCATCAGTTTTATCCAGTCTTTGAAGAACAAATAAACCTGAATGTTCATCTCATCTCAGATTATATTTTTCGGTGTGCTTGCGATCATGTTGAGTTTGTGTCTCTTTCTGCAGAAGCGTGATAAAGGTCAGGTTCTGTTCGACAAAGTCTGCGAGCATCTCAATCTTCTGGAGAAAGATTACTTCGGAATCACATTCCGTGATGTGGAGAATCAGAAGGTACAGTTACGATCATATCGATTCAGTGAGTCTTTGAACACTGATTCAGTGAGTCGTGACTCATCTGAACGCTTCGTTTCAGAACTGGCTGGATCCTGCCAAAGACATGAAGAAGCAGATCAGAGGTGAAACGCTCTGGAAATAAACATCTGTCCGATCCGCGTGTTCTCCGTTCGAGCGACTGAGTGTGTTTGTGATTATTTTGATCTTCAGGCGTCGCCTGGAATTTCTCATTCAATGTCAAGTTTTATCCTCCGGAGCCGGCGCTGCTTTCTGAAGACATCACCAGGTCAGATGATAATGCTTTTATCATGGATTTTAAAGAAGAAAAATGTGAAAATATATAGCTAATTTAAATATGTCTTAAATAAATTTACCTAAATGCATTTTGAATATATTTTAGTCCTTTTCATTTTTTATATTTTAAAATCAAATATATTTATTTACATTTTTTAACAATATTTTTAATTAAGGGTAAAAAAAAGCATTTTCCCCTATTTTTAATTAATAATATTAATAATTTTTTTCCTTTTTTTTTCTTTTAAATTTTTTTAAATTGTAGTTACATTTTTAGTAATTTTTTTGCGTGTGTGTTTTTGTCATTTTTAGTAGTTTTTGTTTTTTATTTAGTTGTCTATATGGCTATATAGTTTTATTTATTTTATATTTCAGTTTTAGTTATTTTAGCACATCAGTTTAAACTAAATGAAAATGCCTTGGCAGCTAGCTGAAATTAAAAAAAAAAAAATATATATTTTATTTAAAGTAACTAAAAAAAATTGGGTTTTAATTTTTTAATGGGTTTAATTTTAATGGTTTTAATTTATTATTTTTTATTTAATTTTAAATCTTTACATTTTTCATTTTAGTTAACAGTAAATGTTTATAAAACTGAATGTGTGTTTTCTTGACCCTGAAGTACCTGAAGTGTATTTTGTATTATATTTTTAAAATTTTTTAGTTTAAACACACACACATATATAAACACACACACATATATATATATGTATTTTTTAATGTAATTTCTTTGCCATATAAATAATCGTGTAAAATAAGACAAAGAAGGTGAAATATCAGTGATGTAAAATAAAGAAAATTTTAAATAATGCAAAGTGAATAAAGAAAGCACTAATGAATCTGTGTGTGTGTGTGTGTGTGTGTGTGTGTGTGTGTGTGTGTGTGTCAGATATTACCTGTGTTTACAGCTGCGGGATGATATCATATCGGGTCGTTTGCCGTGTTCGTTTGCCACACACACGGTTCTGGGTTCGTACACGGTTCAGTCGGAGCTGGGCGATCATGACCCGGATGAATACGGCTCCGATTACGTCAGCGAGTTTCGTTTCGCGCCTCATCAGACCAAAGAGATGGAGGAGAAAATCATGGACCTGCACAAGAACTACAAGTGAATCTCGTTCTGCTGCTGTGTCAAAGCAGCTTCACTGTGATAAACATGAAAATAATCAAGATAATGTTATAAAATTAATCAGTAATATTCAGTTTTAGCTGTAAAGTAGCTCAACAGAAGATAATTCAGTTCATGTTTAATGCTTTGTGAATGATTTCAGACTTTCTGAGGCTGTGTTTGTTTCTCAGAGGAATGACGCCAGCCGAAGCTGAGATGCATTTTCTGGAGAATGTAAAGAAACTGTCTATGTATGGAGTCGACCTTCATCATGCAAAGGTACACGTGAAACACACACACACACACACACACTGCATGAACGTTTCATTATGTGTCATAATGGAGCTCAGCTCATGGCATGATGATCATGATGAAGTCTAATCACAGAACACACGTGTGTTTGGAGTCAAATACAGCCGTGTGCACATGATGAGGGTTAAAGGAACAGTTCACCCACAAATCAACATGTGCTGAAAATGTGCTCACACTCAGTTCATCCGAAATGTATATGAGTTTGTTTCTTCGTCAGATTTGGAGAAATGTAGCATTGCATCAGTGTCTCAGCAATGAATGCTCTGCCGTGAATGGGTGCCGTCAGAAGTCTCATCTAAAAGCGAATCAGGTGTGAATCAGGAGAGAAATCTGCACAGATCAAGCAGCGTTTAAACAGCTCTAAACAAATATGTGTCTGGATTTTGATGTGAGAGACAACAACAGATGCACTTTTTCACTGGAGGAAGTGTTATTATGGATTATGGACTCTATGGTATTTTAGTTAAAAGCGTCTTAATGCTGGATGTGTTTCAGTTTTTGTCTTCTCCAGATGTTAACTGATAGACTGGAGTGCTGTGGATTACTTGTGGATTATTGTGATGTTTTTATCAGCTGTTTGGACTCTCATTCTGACGGCACCCATTCACATCCATTGCTGAGACACTGATGCAGTGCTACATTTCTACAAACCTGATGAAGAAACAAACTCATCCTGATCTCGGATGAACTGAGAGTGAACACATCTTCAGCACATCTTCATTTCTGAGTGAACTGTTCCTTTAATATATATCTGACATAAGTCTTTTTATTCTTTAAGTAACTGAATAATAATGTTTTGCGTGTAAATGTGTGTCTGTGTTCTCACACACACAGACCGACGGTCTTCCAAACCCTCTCGCTGACGAATGACTCATTAATAATCAGTGTTCAGTGTTACTCGTTGTCATTGTTTCTGGTGTCGGTCGATCTGTCAGATGTTCAGCTCGCTGTCAGAATGAATCTGGTTCTGCTTCGTGCCGGTCGAACTGGGTCAAGATAGAGACAAACACACACATGACAGACAGTTTGGGTGGGTTTTTATAGCAAAGATGGAACCAAATAATCAAGATTGTTGGGGATAAAGTCAAAAAATGTAAGAATTCAAGAATCATTTCTGAATATTGGCAGAACATGTCACGTCAGTCTCTCTGCTTGTTACAGTGTTTATTAATCTTTGTTATTTAATAACAAACTGCAACTGTCCATTGTTAGTTTATGTTAGCTGAGGCTGGTTTAATTGGGTTCGGTGAATGTAGCCGCAGTGGTGAAGCTCTTCTGCCGATATTCACACACAGATGATGTTTCATATCATCTATCATCTCATGTAGTGGTTAAACAGAATAACAGCAGACACACAGCTGAAGCATCGTTCGGTTAGATCAGCCGCTCTTCTCTTCTTCCCCTCTTACTGATGATCTAGTTGATAGGACGATTCTTTCACTGCTTTTCTCCAGCTAAAGGAGAGGTAAGATGCATTCGTGTATATGTGTGTGTGTGTGTTCTCTATGTGTGTGTCTTTGTGCATGACCATGAACTGAAGTCATTGTCTAAGCAAAGACTGTTTGTTGAGAGAACCTCCTTCTGTTTCATGCTCATACATCTCAGTAGAAGCTCACAGGAGAGTTGAACCCGTTCACCATGAGCGCCTGGGGATCCAGCCCTGCCCATAGAAGAGAAAATCACACATGAGAGCTCTTTAAATGGTATAGCTTACCCAAAATCATTCTGTCATCATTTAAGCACCCTCATGATATTTCTTTCTTCACTGGAACTAAAAATATAGATATTCTGAAGAACGCCGGGAACCAAACAACTTTGGACCCCATTGACTTTCACTGTATGGACAAAAAAAGAATATATTCTGAGAAATGGGGTACGAAGTTGTTTGGTTTCCAGCATTCTTCAGAATATCTATATTTTGTGTTCCACAGAAGTAAGAAACCCAAACAGGTTTGGAACATCATGAGAAATAAAAGATGACAGAATGATTATTTTTGGCTGTACTATTGCTTTAAAATCTCAGTTATTTCTCAGAGACACTAATAAGATAAATTTGTTAAATTTGTTTGTGTTGAGAAAAAGTGCCCAGTATATTCACACTCCTCTAGAGTTTCAGAAGAGATCTTAATACTGTCTCAAAATGAGCTCAGATTTGCCAAGATACCAATCAGAAGTCAGAGATCTCATTATTAACTCAGTATTTCTCATCAAATTATCTGAGCTGCTTCACATACATTTTATGGTAGAACATCTCCTGAACCATCTCACTTTAGAAGGAAACATCAGAGAACAAGTTGAAACTTGAATGAGTGTCTCCTGAGCTGTACAGTTTTCCTCGGAGCGAGTTTTGAAAGCTTCATCGTTGTTTATGACCCAGTTTCCCACTAAATACCCACTAGAGATGTGAATTGTGCCATTTTTCCCAAAATCCCCCTTGATTCTTGTGTGATGTGATGTATTCAAATGTACTTTTTGTAGAAAATGATCTCCATAAATGATTCTATAAGTGTTGGAGTTCTGCTGAATGGAGCTCAAGTTCTCACATCTGTTCCTGAGAAGTATTTCAGATCTGGCATTGGTTCATTGGGTTTCAATAGCATTACATATTTGAGATTGTGAATGCAGTGATGAATAGAGATAATGATGCAAAATACCTGCTGAAAATCTGGTTTGTTTCTGCCTCCCAGAGGTTCAGATGACAAGATGGATCCACTTTCAGTTTACTGCACAAACACATGACAACATCACAGTATCTCCCTCTGTTCCTCTCAGGCCAAAAGTGTTTGGCTTCCACTCATTCATTTAGAAACCACGCGTTTGTTTGTTTGCATGACTATGTGATGATGATTGGCACCTCTCTAATCCAATGGTTGTTCAGGATTCAGAGGGGGTGGAGATCATGTTGGGCGTGTGTTCTTCCGGACTCCTCATCTACCGCGACAGACTTCGCATCAACCGCTTCGCCTGGCCCAAAGTCCTCAAGATCTCCTACAAACGCAATAACTTCTACATCAAGATCCGTCCCGGCGAGGTGAGAACACCATCACGTCTTCTCCAGGTGACCTTCACAGTTTTGATGAAGTTTGCTGACAAGAGAACGTTTGTTTGTCTCTAGTTTGAGCAGTTTGAAAGCACGATAGGCTTTAAACTACCCAACCACAGAGCGGCCAAGAGACTGTGGAAGGTTTGTGTGGAGCATCACACGTTCTTCAGGTCTGTAGAGGTTCCTGTGCTTCTGGATGTTTGCTGTCTTCTGTGCTCAGTGGTAATCATGGTTTGCATCTCGACAGGTTGGTTCTTCCAGAGACTCCACCTAAGAAGTTCCTCACACTGGGTTCTAAGTTCCGCTACAGCGGCAGAACTCAGGCTCAGACCAGACGGGCCAGTTCCCAGATCGTCCGTCCGGCGCCGTACTTTGAGCGTTCAACCAGCAAGCGCTACACAATGTCACGGAGTCTGGATGGAGGTTTCTATCTATCTATCTATCTATCTATCTATCTATCTATCTATCTATCTATCTATCTATCTATCTATCTATCTATGTCATCTCTATAATAGTCTGTCATCTTTTTTTTATCTGTCTGTCATCTGTCTGTTGTATGTCTGTCTTACTTCCTTTCCTCCTTCTATCTGTCTGTCTGTCTGTCTGTCTGTCTTCCTTCATTATGTTTGTCCGTCAACTATCTGTCTGTCTGTCTGTCTGTATGTTTTTTCCATCAACTGACTGTCTGTCTGTCTGTTTGTCTGTCATCTGTTTGTCTGTCTGGACAATTGTCTGTCGTCTGTCTGTTTGTCTGTCGTTTGTCTGTTTGTCTGTATGTCATCTATCTGTCTGTTTGTCATCTGTCTGTCTGTCTATATGTTTGTCTGTCGTCTGTATGTTTGTCCGTCATCTGTCTGCATGTTTATCTGTCATCTGTCTGTCTGTCTGTCTGTCTGTCTGTATGATTGTCTGTCATCTGTCTGTCTGTCTGTCTGTCTGTCTGTCTGTCTGTGTCTGTCTGTCTGTCTGTCTGTCTGTCTGTCTGTCTTTCTGTATGATTGTCTGTCATCTCTGTTTTGGTCTGTTTCCTGTCTGTCTGTTTGTCGGTCTGTCGTCTGTCTGTCTTTGTGTTTGTCTGTCTGTCTGTATGATTGTCTGTCAACTGTCTGTTGCCTGTCGTCTGTATGTCTGTCGTTCTGTCTGTCTGTTTGTCCTTCATCTGTCTGTCTGTAAGTTTGTCTGATTGTTGTCTGTCTCTATATGTCTGTCTGTCGTCTATCTCTCTCTCTCTCTCTCTCTCTCTCTATCTATCTACCTGTCTATTGTTCTATCATTTTATCTATTGTTCTATCTGTCTACCTGTAGATATTTAATATAAGACATTTTTCTTTGAAACTTTGGCAACACTACTGATATATATAGTGTTATCAAATGGCTCATATTTGTCTGTCGTTTGTCTGATGTCATTATCTCATTGAGTCTCACTGGAGTTTGAGTGTCTGTCATGTGTTTTGCTTCATGTCCTGTTCGCTCTCCTCATCCTCAGTATCAGTCATTAGCAGACGTCTGTTTTCTCTGAACAGCCCAGTTTTATTTTCTGTCCCCGTCATGAAAGAGTTTGCAAACAGAAACGAGGCTTGCGGCAGGACAGGATTTTCAGCTCATTAACCTGTTATCTCGGCTCCTGAGGCCTGGAATGCTTGTTTCATTTCCCGCTTTTGGTTTAATTGGAGAATTTCTGTTGTGTTGCAGCATAAAGCTGGCGGTCTCAGAGCGCATTACTGAATACTAACACACATGATTCATAGTATGAATGAACAGGCTGGATGTGTTCAGTGTAGAGAGTCTGCTGCATCTTTAATTATCTTCTCATTAAACGTCTGATAATATTAATCAAACATCATCATGATGGGTGTCTATACTTAAGGGTGAAAGGTTTTAAAGTTACTCTCTTGTTTTTTGACTAGTAGTTAGAGAATACTTATTATCTAGATAATGACTGGCTCAAGTGTGTGGTACAGTGACCTTATAAAGTATTTGGACACTTCAGTCACACACATAAATGTCTGAATATCACTGCATCGGATATTAAATATCAATGCAATTATTTGTGGTGAAAAAAGATGCATAAACACACTTAATAATCAGAAAATTTCCCAAACAATAGTTTGTTGTGTTTGAACTGCTATACCAATAGATGTAGAGCTGAAGATGAAGACAATATAATTGATGAAGATAATTAATGGGATTCTCTCTATCTGTGGTTCCTCTGAACTGAACTAAAAAAAAATAATGTTTTGAATTCATTTTTATTTTTATGTTTTCCATTTTAATTTTAGTTAAAGTTGTATACTTTTTTGTGGGTTTTTTTTTTTTTATTATTTTGTGTTTTTTAAAACATGTCTACTTATTTTTTATTACGTTTTAGAGCATAAAATTATAAATTATTTCTTTTACAAAAAAAATAACAATAAAATGATAAATTTTGCTTTGGCAAAAATCATAAAAAAAAAAATTACAATTATTTTTTTTTTTTTTTTTTTTTTTTTTCTGTTGTCATTTAGTGTATTTCACATTGTGTGTTATGGGTTTAGGTTTAGTTTTAGTTTACTATAATAGCCCTGATTCAAGCACATTGAAGAAACATGATGTTAGTGAAGAGAAACAATCCTGCACTTGATCTGATCAAGAAATTCAGACTTTTATAAACGTGACTGAGGTGAACAGACACTTTCAGGGCACTGTATGTTTTTGCATGTGATCTAGCCTGCCGTCTGCGTTAGTGCCTGTTATACTGTGTTTGCTCAGACACGTGTGTGTGTGTGAATCTCCTCACCAGTCAACACGTGCCAGTCACCCGGCGACAGTCAATGTAAATGGCACTAGACCAACAGGTAGAGACGTTTCTCTCTATCCCTGATGCTTGTAGATACAGAAGCCTCCGTCTGCTTGTTTGACCCTGATAGTTTGAGGTTGGGTGTGCATGCGGCCTTTGATTTTGCACATGCTGTTCCTGCATCAGTGTTGTTTTACAATCATATACTAATAGTTTTAATAATATTAATAATATACATTAATAATTAATGTATATTAATAATAATGTATTTTTTTAATTGTTTTCTAAATTATTAATAATTTTATTTAGTGATTTATTTCAGTTAGTTAACTGTAATAACCCTGGGCTGTGTTTATTACTGTGTCTGTGAATGTCTCTAAGAGGCTGCTTAAAATAAACCAAAATATTTGATCTTTTAGGGTTTTATGAGTCTGTATCTGTTCTCACGGAAACATCATCATGTGTGCATCATTGTTCTTGTTTATTGATTCATGCAAGGTTCAATATTACAGGCATAAATGAGGAAAACTAGCACAGCATCACTTAACCAGCATCATATTCAAACGCAGTTCTTCTGTAGAAATCACTCAGTATTGTACAGCGATACAATCAGCAGTAATTACAGCTTCTTTAGAACTTTTAGAGCAACAAACACTGAATCACAGCGAATCCATCATGATCACATCCTAGACGACTTTGTGGTAAAAATTGACTTTGAAAAGTTCCAGACATTAAAAGCACCATATCCAGAAACATTTCATTTATATTCCCTGAGCTCTGCTTAGATGAGCTTTTATTGTAATTCTGCATGTTTAAGTGCACGTCAGTGTGACGTAAGTCAGAGTTTATTGCACCAGTCTTTTCGTTTTTCTTTGATCATTACCCAGCTTCTCTTTGGTGATTATAATTAAACTAGTTCTCATTAACGACCTCTGTAATGACTGATTAACCTCTTTACATGTGACTGAATGGATGTGCTCTGTTTGTGTGTGTGTGTGCGTGTGTGTGTGTGTGTGTGTGTGTCTGTGTTTGCTGTCATAATGAACTGAGTTTATGCTTAATACATAACAACCATAAAGATTCATGATTTCCTATGAATTTTGTTGATTAAATGTGTTTTTTTAGTGAAGCATTTCTTAAAGTATTTTGTTTCCAAAAGACATCTGGATTTCTAAATGCTATAAAACACTGTACTTTATGTTCTACACCTTGAAGAACCTTGAGGAACTTTTGACATTCATAGAATCTTTCCATTGTTACAGTGTTCTATACATTAAGAAAAAAAATATTTTTAAGAACTGTTTAATGAAAGGTTCCTAGGAACCAAACATTACTGCAAAAACATCCTTTAGGAACCTTGATTTTTTTTAACAGCGTATATAAATAATTGTATATTTTAAATAAACAAGCAAATGCCATAGTAATGCTACAGACATATAATTCTGTAATGAATATTTCTTATTATAAAAAATAATTCTGCAGTCTTAACTCAGTAATATATTGCAGTCAGTGTTCACTCTGAGTACTGACGCTGTGTGTGTGTGTGTGTGTGTGTGTGTGTAGAGATGGGTACGGCGTTGTACGGCACAGCCAAAGGCATTGCCATGAGTGACCTCACAACCAAACCAACCACAAAAAAGAAAATGAAACACACGAACTAGGAGGAGCGTGAGGAGACGCGACCAGTGCTGGTGGAGAGTGTGGTGGTGCTGGAGGAAGAGGACGAGACAACGAAAGCCACGGAACCATCGCTGCCGAGCCCACTGACACCGGCCCGTCAGGACACACGGGTAAACTAACCCTAACTTAACCCACTGACACCAGCTTGACAGGACACACGGGTAAACTAACCCTAACTTAACCCACTGACACCGGCTTGACAGGACAACACGGGTAACTAACCCTAACTTAACCCACTGACACCAGCTTGACAGGACACACGGGTAAACTAACCCTAACTTAACCCACTGACACCGGCTTGACAGGACACACGGGTAAACTAACCCTAACTTAACCCACTGACACCGGCCCGTCAGGACACATGGGTAAACTAACCCTAACTTAACCCACCTGACACCGGCCCCGTCAGGACACACGGGTAAACTAACCCTAACTTAACCCACTGACACCGGCCCGTCAGGACACACGGGTAAACTAACCCTAACTAACCCACTGACAACCGGCCCGTCAGGACACATGGGTAAACTAACCCTAACTTAACCCACTGACACCGGCCCGTCAGGACACATGGGTAAACTAACCCTAACTTAACCCACTGACACCGGCCCGTCAGGACACACGGGTAAACTAACCCTAACTAACCCACTGACACCGGCCCGTCAGGACACACGGGGTACACTAACCCTAACTAACCCACTGACACACCGTTGCCCGTCAGGACACACGGGTAAACTAACCCTAACTTAACCCCACTGACACCGGCCCGTCAGGACACATGGGTAAACTAACCCTAACTAACCCACCGACACCGGCCCGTCAGGACACATGGGTAAATTAACCCTAACTTAACCCACTGACACCGGCCCGTCAGGACACACGGGTAAACTAACCCTAACTTAACCCACTGACACTGGTCCGTCAGGACACATGGGTAAATTAACATTAACTAACCCACCGACACCGGCTTGACAGGACACACGGGTAAACTACCCTAACTAACCCACTGACACCGCCCGTCAGGACACACGGGTAAACTAACCCTAACTAACCCACTGACACCGGCCCGTCAGGACACACGGGTAAATTAACCCTAACTAACCCACTGACACCGGCCCATCAGGACACACGGGTAAACTAACCCTAACTAACCCACTGACACCGGCCCGTCAGGACACACGGGTAAACTAACCCTAACTAACCCACTGACACTGGTCCGTCAGGACACATGGGTAAACTAACCCTAACTAACCCACTGACACCGGCCCGTCAGGACACACGGGTAAACTAACCCTAACTAACCCACTGACACTGGTCCGTCAGGACACATGGGTAAATTAACCCTAACTAACCCACCGACACCGGCTTGACAGGACACACGGGTAAACTAACCCTAACTTAACCCACTGACACCAGCTTGACAGGACACACGGGTAAACTAACCCTAACTTAACCCACTGACACCGGCCCGTCAGGACACATGGGTAAATTAAAGTGAAAGTGAAAGTGAAAGTCGTGACATTTGTCAAGTATGGTGACCCATGCTCGAAATTGGTGCTCTTCTTTAACCCATCCAAGTGCACACACACAGCAGTGAGAAGTGAACACACCGTGGAACACACACCCGGAGCAGTGGGCAGCTATATCCAGCGCCAGGGAGCAACTGGGGGTTCAGTACCTTGCTCAAGGGCACTTCAGCCATGGGTATTGAGGGTGGAAGAGAGCACTGTTCATTCACTCCCTCCCACCTACAACTCCTGCCAGCACCGAGACTCGAACCCTGCGACCTTCTGGTTACAAGTCCAAATCTCTAACCATTAGCCAACAGCTGCCCCAACGTGTCACCGGTCCGTCAGGACACACGGGTAAACTAACCCTAACTAACCCACCGATACCGGCCCGTCAGGACACACGGGTAAACTAACCCTAACTTAACCCACTGACACCGGCCCGTCAGGACACATGGGTAAATTAACCCTAACTAACCCACCGACACCGGCCCGTCAGGACACACGGGTAAACTAACCCTAACTAACCCACTGACACAAACTTGACAGGTCACATGGGTAAACTAACCCTAACCCACTGACACCGGCCCGTCAGGACACATGGGTAAATTAACCCTAACTAACCCACCGACACTGGCCTGTCAGGACACGTTGGTAAACTAACCCTGACTAATCCTAACTTATTCACTCAAAGCTTAATTTGAAGCAGAGCTCAGGTGTTTGATCAAACATCATCATCAGTAACAGCTCATAACAAACATATGAGGAAGATATGATGCCGGGAGTTCATAGCGTGATCAGTCTTTGGAATTCATGCCTGTTTGAGCTCAAACGATTTAGTTTGTAGACAAATAGACATGTTTTTGAAAGAAATGAAGACTTTTATTCACCAAGGACGCATTAAATTGATCAAAAGTGACAGTAAAGACATTTATAATGTTACAAAAGATTTCTGTTTCAGATAAATGCTGATCTTTCGAACTTTCTACTCACCTGTGAGTCCTGAAAAATAAAATGTATCACAGTTTCCACAAAAATATTGTGCAGCACAGTTAATGTCAATGTTTTATTTGACTCTCTGTTCATTCCTCTAATGGCGACTGAATGAGCTGATGTCTATAAACTCTTCAGCTATCCAGGAAACCATGGTAACATTACCGTGTTTTACCGTGTTGTGCTTCTCTTTCTGTTCATGCTTTCTCTGGATCAGACTGATCTCACAGACACTGCTGTCGATGGAGAATTAACGGCCACCGAGGTTTGTGATCTGAGCTCGTTTCTCATCTGATCTCACACATTAACAACAGACGTGATCTGATCTCTGACGTCAGACTGAAGACTCAATGAACGATTGCAGTAATTAGATTGCTAATTAAGATACGGCAGGGCTGTTGAGGCTCTTATTAAACTTTAATCTGATAATGGCCAATAATCATAATTGTTCTTCTGGAGATGGAAACACTGAGCCTGTGATGTTAATGAGTTTAGCCTCCTGTTGATCCAAGCGTCTCATTCCTTCACATCAGTGTCATAATTTCACACGCTTTGTGTGTCTTTTCTGCAGTCGGATCAGCGAATAAGAATCACAAACAAAAACCAAAGAAACTATTAAAATTCAAAAATCTACACTTAAATATTAAATCACTTTTTTCCGCTTACATGATTTTTCAAAATTGTAAATAAAGATTATTAAATTCTGTTTTACAAGAAAATACTATCTCAGTGTTCAATTACTTTGTTAATTACCATTTTTTGTATTATTTGTGAAATTTCCTAATATTTTCTGAGTGAAAATTGTTTCAAAAATAAATTTATATATAATTTTTTTAGTGTACGCTGAAAAAAAATTGTGTAGAAACAATTTTCACTCAGAAATCACTAGTAAATTTCACAAATAATTAGAAAGAATCAGCAAGTAACACAGTGAATTACATTATTATTTTATTCAAATGAATTTACATACACAAATAACATAAAAATTTATAATAATATTTTAATAATAATATAAATAAAAACACATGTATTTTTATAATAATATTTTATTAATAATAGTAATAACAGTAATATTATAATATGTAAAAATAAATATAAAAATATTTTTTAAATAAATAAATAAAAATATATTATTTATAAACAATTTATAATGTTCAGAGATCTGAATGTGTCTGTATACAGTGAACAGTCACTGTGTGTGATGTGACAGACACTCTTTATATTCTCAATATAACTGTATAGTTCTATATTATATATTGTTTATATATCGTTATATACGGTATCTGTAGTGTCGAATCATAAGTGTGCATGTGAGTGTTTACTGACAGACACTGAGAGCGTGTGAGATGTGTGTGTTTTACCACAGTAAAGAGTGACGTTACACAAAGCCACACAAGACTGACTGAATGACTGAATGACTGGATCTGTGTTTCCTTCAGCCCAGCTTCTTAAGGCGAATTAAAGGAGAGAATGTGTTTGTCAGACACAGTGAGCTGATGTTAGAGGTTGGTAAGGAATCGCTGGTCGCTGCATGGATGTGTTTTAACTCTGTGATTTAATCCAGCAGCACTAATGTGTGTGTTTCGATTGCATTTATTTAGTTTCATAAGGCGAACTAAAGATGTGGATGTGTTTGGTAATGGTCTCTGTGTGATGGTTTGATTGCATCAGATTATCATATGTTCACTGAATTAAAGACGATGCAGTGTTTTATTGGTAAAGGGGTTTATTTTGAGTGCTTGTTGAATTTACACAAGTCCTCTGCTGCTGTTTGGACATTTTAAACCAAAAAATTTTGCGTTCGCTTTTTTTATAATTTTTTTATTTCATCGGAATGGTACAAAACTTGGTAAAATTTAAATTAATGTTAAACAAAATATAAACAAATATAAACATTAGAGTGTGTGTGTAAATAAATAGTCACACTTGTACCGTTCACTGTCAAAAATGATCGCATTTGAAATTAATGTTACACAAATTTTATCTAGTGGAAGCGTTTGGTACTGCGTCTAAACCAAATCTTATTGAAAGATATATTTTTGAGATATCAACCTCAAAACTGGAACACAACTTTAGATTTATGCCTTTGATTTTGTCTCACAGTTTTGGAGTAAAACATGTTTTGAAAAAAAAAAAATTCTTCACTTTTCTAAAAATAAAAAACTATTCAAAATTTTCTTAAAAGTACTCATTTTCCAACTTTTTTCACCTCAGCAATAATCTGCCACGTGTCCTCTTTAAAAAGAGATCGATCTTAAGTCTGCTTCAAAGCAGTCAAGATTTTTGACAATCTGTGCTCATAAAATGCTTAACAGGTAATAAATGGATCATAACTCTTCCATGAATAAAATTTTTAAATCCCCTAAAAATGCAAATATTAAACTAAAATATAGTGCATTCATTTCATAGAAATAAAAGATCAGTAATTTTTGAGCGAGCAGCACCAGAGCCTGGGATACGGACGAATCTCTGCTTGTTGTGTTTGTTCAGGAAATGGAGCAAATGCCGGACGAGCTGCTGAAGCACCAGACCAACATCAGCGAGCTGAAGCGGACGTTCCTGGAGGGAGGACCGGACCGGACGGCTCTGACCGAGTGGGAGAAGCGTCTCTCCTCGTCTCCTGTTCGATCTCTGCGTCTGGACGAAGCGCCCATGATCGAGCCGCTGGAGCCGGACGAGGTGAAGCAGCTAAACTGGGTTCTTCTGTGGTGCTCAGAAGAGAAAACCAGACGCTTCTGTAATTGTGGCTGTTTTTTTAAAGAATGCATCTGAATGGAGCCGCTTTAGACGAGAGTGACAGTCGACAGAAAGCCTCTTATTGATTTTGTTTTTGTGGCTGCAGTAAAATCAGAGTTCATCCGCTCCAGAAACACTCACGGATCCGGCGTTTAGCTGCTCTAAGCACTTCAGATCAGGGAAAATCATTATGTGCCGCTTACATAAAACCAGACAGAGGGGAAGAAAATACGGTCCTTAATCAGCATCTGTGTGTTGTGCTTCAGAAGAATTCTCTTAACGTCCTTCTGAATTGAGATTTATTTTCATAAGACTTGTTTTCAAAGAATGTGGCACTTTTTATAAATTTTATTTGTAACATTTTGTTTAGTGTTCAGATATATATATATATATATATATATATATACACGTGTGTATATGTGTGTGTGGAAGAATTTTTTTTTTTTATGCAATTCATTATATTTTGTCCAATTTCATTATTATAAATATCACAGAAAAAAAAATTCTTAATTTATGGCATATTTGTAGTACTTCTGTGATGATCAAAACTTCTTGCTATGACTTTTTATAATCAATTATTAAAGAAAAATAGTATAACATTTTATCTTTTTTGCTTTTTTATTATATATCTTTTTGAGTGTTATTTATTTATATCGTATCATAAATTATCTTACCCCGTTGGCAGATTTTTTTTTCTTATTTTAAACAAGAACTAAGATTTTTTTTTTTTTTTCAGAAAACAAGACTTAATATCCTAACATTTATCAAATAAATGTATCTTGTTTCAAGAACATTTAGAAATTTTTAATGGAAAACAATAATTTTTTGTAGTGAGTTCAGCTTCATCTTATTGACTTTCTGTTGCTTCAGGTCAAACAGGAAGCAGCGGTGGAGTCACAGGAAGTGGCCGCAGCAGCAGCAGCAGCAGCTCTGGAGGACAGGACGGTTGATGTGGTAGGTGTTCGGTTCATCTGATGATCTTCAGACTTCATGATCATGAGTCTGTCCTTCTGTCCGTCTCCGTCTTCATGGGTCAGGCGTGACTAACGGTGCTTTAACTCCAGCCTGCTAACATGATCTTTGTGTGTTACATGTAGGAGTCTGACGGGTGGGTCATTATAAACAAGGTTCCTCCGTTTGAACCAGATAAACGTCCTCCAGTCGAAGCAGAAACGCTTTCTCGTAAGATACCAGAGAAGGTTTCCACCGTAGTCGAAGAAAAACATAAACGTCCCTCAGTGGAGCCAGAAAAACCCACATCTGAAGAGGTTCCTGCTCCGGAGACATCACAGAAGGTTTCTAGCATAGTACACGAGAAGCTTCCTCCAGAAAAACCCTCCGAGGAGGTTCCTCTGAAGGGACCAGAGAAGGTTTCTCTCACAGGAGAAGAAAAGTTTCCACCAGTGGAACCAGAAAAACCATCTCCCATCACATCTGAAGAGGTTTCTCCAAGGAAGACTCCTTCTAAGATACCAGTAAAGGTTTCTACCACAGTCCCTCCGGAAAAACCTTCTTCTATCACATCTGAAGAGGTTTCTCCAAAGAAGACTCCTCCGAAGGTGCCAGAAAAGGTCTCTACGGTAGTCAAAGGGAAGGTTGAACCCATAAAGGTTCCTTCTGTTGGTTCTTCAGAAGACGCTCCTCCTAAAGTACCACCGAAAGTCCCTCCGAAGGTTCCAGAGAAGAGACACACGGCCAGCTACAGATTCGTATCCGAACCTCCTGAACACAAACCCACGTCTCAGGAAGGTTTCTCCGCTGTGTCCGAGGGGTTCATCAGATCCAGTAAGAGGACCTCGCTGCCGTCTGCTCATCTTCCTTCCATCGAGGTGATCCCGGTGGAGTATCTGAAGGAGAGCGGAGGAGAAGCTCTGACGCTCAGATCCCCGGCGGATCTCTCCAGAACCCCCCCGACGGCTCGAGTGGTAGGGTTTCCCGACGTCTCGCTCCTCCTCGGCCTGGCTTTGAGATCTCAGACACGCTCCGAAGCCAGAGCTCCTCACACGCTCCTGATTTGAGTTCAGTTGTGTTGGTCTGACTGTCACTGCTTGCTGTTTCGAGCCTCTTCTCTACGACGCTGAGAGCAGGAGCCTGTTTTCTGCTTTGTTTTGGAGAATGCCGCTGCTTTGCTTTAGTCACGGCTGAGGAACGGAAGCATCTTGTTTTGTGCTCTGCCTGCCGCTGGATGCGAGGGTTTATTCATAAGAGAGTCTCTTTTATCTTCAGAGAAGCTCTTCGATGTAAATAAATGTGATTTACCGCAAAAACAACAACAAAACAAACAAGATTTTCTTATTTAGTATTTGAAAATATCTGAACATTCTTAAATCAGAATACATTTACTTGAGAAGCATAAAAAATATAAAAAATAAGTGATTGTTATTTTTATTTTTTTTCTTAAAATGAAAACACGGGGAAAAATCTTGGGTCAGAAAAATGATCGTTTTCCCTTTGAATTAAGATTATTCTTGACCCCACTGGTAGATATTTATTCTTGTTTTAAGCAAAAATTAACCTTTTTTTTCAGAAAACAGACTAAATACCTTAAATTATTTTGCAATCTTCAGTAAACGTGTCTTGATTTCAGAATGTTTTGGAACATTGGAACTGGAAAATAAGACAGGAAAACAAACAAAAAATGATCTTGTATCTTGTATCTTCTACATTATGGTCACTGATATTTTAGTTGTCTTAGTAAGTTGTGTAGTTATTCGTTATTCAAGCACTAGTCTGTGTGTAATGTACGTTGTAAAATATAGCGCTCACTGGTTAAAGTTTTGGCCTCCAGCGCCACCTGCTGGTCTTCATAACACTGCAAAAACAATATTATTAATATTCTTATTAAACAATAATATTTCTGTCTTATTTTATATTTAGTTTTTGTCTCTTCCAGTGCAAATATATAAGAGGAAGCCAAAAAAATAAAAAATAAATAAATAAACTGTACAAAAAATATATATATATTAATAAATTTAACAAAAATTAAAAATAAAAACTGAATTTGATTTGTTTCTAAAGCTATTTAAAAATATATATTTTTTAAATTTTAATCTACTTTGTTTAATTTATTAAAAATGTAATAAACAATCAAATTTAAAACATTTTAATACAATTGTATTATATTAGACCAAAGGCAAAATTTACTTTTGTCCCACACACCTCAGTCAAGTTTGATTTTTGGCGTTTAATATAAAAAAACCCTGCATACCTCTGATCTAAACATGCTTAAACCAAGATACGTTTACTTGAAAAGCAAAATTACTTAAGATATTAAGCCTTGTTTTCTGAAAATAATTGTATAGTTTATGCTTAAAACAGGAATAAAGATCTGCGGGTGGGGACAGAAAACTGTTGAACTTAATTCACAAAGAAAACAGGTTTATTTTTTCTGACTGCATTGGCGGATATTCTTTCTTGTTTTAAGCTTAAACTCAGTCAATTTATCCAAAAATAAGACTTAGTATAGTTGCTTCTCAAGTAAATGTTTCTTTATTTAAAATAAGACAACGATACTGAGAAAGAATCATTTTTTGCAGTGTGAAACTCCATATATTACTAGATGTTTGCAGAATACTTTCTGAATGATGGCCACGTGTCTCTACTTTAAAATCTTTCTTTCAAAATTGGTTCAGATCTTCAGACCCACCCTTACCAAAAAGTAGTATACTTCAAGTTTATTTTATTAAGTATACTTAAGTAAAGTTCAAGTATATTTAGACTTTTTGTAAGTATAAGTCAAGTATACTTAAATGTCATTTTAAGTATATTTCTGAGGAGTACATAAAAAGTAAACTAAAAGCATACTTTCCTATTTTTAGTTTAAAAGAAGTATACTAATAGCACACTTGAATAAACTTCTTTTTCATAAGGGCAGACTAATAAAAAACACACTAATCTGCTGGTGAAGCACCAAACGTTCCTGCTGCACTTCTGCAAATCATCTTCTGTAGTTCAGTTTGGTGTTAGTGCCACCTAAAATAA
>NC_056595.1:25574408-25651908 GCF_018340385.1 Cyprinus carpio
ATTCAGCAGTTTGCATCAGTTTTTATCATGAACATGACAGGAGTATTTGTGGGTGTGGCCTGTGATGATGTAAGTGTTGAAGGGCGTGGTCTGTGATTATGTGGATGTTGAGGGGCGTGGCTGTCATGATGATGTGGGTGTTGAGGGATGTGATGGTGATATGTGTTGAGGGGCGTGGCTGTGTGTGTGTTGATGTGTGTGTTGAGGGGCGTGGCATGTGATGGTGTGTGTGTGTGTGTGTGTTGAGGGGCGTGGCCTGTGATGGTGTGGGTGTTAAGGGGCGTGGCCTGTGATGGTGTGTGTGTTGGTGTTGAGGGGCGTAGCCTGTGATGGTGTGGTTGTTAAGGGGCGTGGCTGTGTGTGTTGATGTGTGTGTGTGTGTGTGTGTGTGTGTGTGTGTGTGTGTGTGTGTGTGTGTGTTGAGGGGCGTGGCTGTGATGATGATGTGTGTTGAGGGGCGTGACCTGTGATGGTGTGGGTGTTGAAGGGCGTGGCCTGTGATGGTGTGGGTGTTGAGGGGCGTGGCCTGTGATGGTGTGGGTGTTGAGGGGCGTGGTCTGTGATGGTGATGTGTGTGTTGAGGGGCATGACCTGTGATGGTGTGGGTGTTGAGTCACGAGTGAATAAAGCATTGTGTGTGTGTCTGTGTCTGTCTGTGATAATGTGGGTGTTGAGGGATGTGATGGTGATGTGTGTGTGTTGAGGGGCATGACCTGTGATGGTGTGGGATGCGTGTGTTGGGGGCGTGGCCTGTGATGTTGATGTGTGTGTTGAGGGGCATGGGTGTGATGGTGATGTGTGTTGGGGGCGTGACCTGTGATGGTGTGGGTGTTGAGGGACGTGGCCTGTGATGTTGTGGTTGTTGAGGGGTGTGGCTGTGATGTGGTTGTTAAGGAGTGTGGGTGTTGAACCACGGCCCTCAACAACCACACCAACATCATAGATGTTGAGGGGCGTGACTGTGATGATTATATGAGTGCTGAGGGGCGTGACCTGTGACGGTGTGGCTGTGATGTTGATGTGGGTGTTGGGGGCGTCACCATCACAGTCACGCCCCTCAACAATCACATCAGGTGCGTTCGACTTCATGCGACGCTGCGCAGACCGATCGGTGGCTGTCTTGATGCAGTGCATGCCAGTTAGAAATTCTGTCGTACTTGAACCGGCACAGACGCCACGTCACTGTCACGTGTGGCATCAAAGTACCGCGATAGCGTTACGAGAGCAGCCGGCTGACTCAGCTGGCGCAGCTTCTCCAGAGCGACTGCAGGAGCGCTAATGATGACACAGCTGTTTCACGATTGGCCAAATTCACCACATGACCACGGTTGCCAGGTTTTCACAACAAAACCCACCCAATTGCTACTCAAAATTAGCCCAATTGCATTTCGAGGGGGTCCCCCGTTAAAAATCGTGTTCAGGGGGGTAAAATACACATTTTGTTGGCTGGGCTCTCAGGGACTAAATATGGCGTTATTGGGGTCGCTTCAACCCGCGGACATGGAAAAACAACCCGCAGCAACAGTGTTAATGTTGCCCAATTCCGTGGGAAAACCACAGACTTGGCAACCCTGCATATGACAACAACGCTGTGTGTTTCTAACATCTTCAATTCCAATACTGCTCACAGATCTGTGTTTTTAGAACAGCAAAAGCTTTTTTATTGTAGTTGCAATGTTATATTGAGTCATGTTTATCAAAAAAGCACTGATAAAAGCATATATACCACCACTTTATTGGTATTTAAATAGTGTATGTTTATGTTGAACTTTATTCTTGAACAGATGGCACTGTATCAAACAGTATATAAAAAGTATTTTTGTTGCTCATGAAAACGTTTCTGAAACGTCTGTGTATTTGACAAATATTGCATGTTATTCACTTCATCTGTGATGAATGCAAGTATGCAAACACAGCGAGAGCATCACTACCGGGAGCAGAAAGTGTCCGACTTCACATCTCCGCTTTCAATTCCGCCCCCGACTGCAAGCGGCTACTCTCGCCAAAGCGCTGCATGAAGTCATCACAGCCACACCCCTCAACACACTCATGGTTGAAGGGGATGTTGAGGGCAGTGACTGTGACGTTGGTGTGGGTGTTGATGGGCGTGGCTGTGATGATGATGTGGATGTTTTTGAGGGGCGTGGCTGTGATGATAATAATAATGATAATAATGTTTTTTTTTTATATAGTGTCTTTCAAGAACCTATGGACGCTTTACACAAAGTTGATAGATGGCATGAACAACAGACATACAGTCACATAATCAAGCAAATAGAGCAGACAGAGATCACATAATCCAAGATCAGTAATGAAAGCAAGCATAGAACTGAAATGTAAGGCAGTCTGTTACAATCAATTAACAAAACATATTGTAAATAAGTGAGTTTTGATCAGTTTTAGAGGTCTGGAGTGAAGAGACAGCATAGAGGTTTTGAGGAAGTTTGTTCCAGAGCTGAGATGCTGAAAGCCCTGGTGTGATGATGATGTGGGTATTGGTGGGCGTGGCCTGTGATGATGATGTGGTGTCACTCTGGGTCAGGCTCTGGCTCAGGCCATTAAAGAGGCTAAAGAACAACATCCCGACATGTCAGTGACCAAAGTGGTGGTGCATAAAGAGACGGAGATCACGCCGGAGGAGTGATGCAGGTAAGACCACAGCCAATCACAGCTTGAGTAGGCTTGGCTGACTGCAAGCTGATTGGCTGCTGCACTGCGCTTTGGAGTGCTGCTATTGGCTGCTGTTCTAACACCGGTGCTGCTTTGGCTGTTTACATCTGCGGACGTCTAACTGCTGCTTTCAGAATGTGAACTAACTACTCACGCCTCTAACAGAATGACATGATGATCGTCTGTGTGAGATCAGGAGCAGATGTGGTGGAACACACTGCATTCTGCTGGTAGAGAGCGGTACTGCAGATCATCTCCACGAGTCATGTGACCACATGAGGACATTCACAGAGATTAATAGTGTTGACTAGCTGTTTACTAATCTGTTTACTAATCTGGGCAACCACTCAGAATTAAATAGCATCACATCCATAGGGCAGACATCATAGCAACCACATAGCAACTACCTAGAACACCCTAGCAAACGCATAGCAACCGCCCAGAACACCCTAGTGACTGACCAGAACACCACAGCAACCACCCTAGCAACCACCCAGAGCACCATAACAACTCTAGCAACTACATAGCAACAGCCAAAATCAATCTAGAAACCACCCAGAACACCATAGCAACCCTAAAGACAACATAGTAACCACCCAGAACACCCTAGTAACACCCAGAACACCATAGCAAGCCTAGCAACCACATAGCAACTGTCCAGAACACCGTAACAATCACCCAGGACACCATAGCAACCCTAGCAACCACCCAGAACACCAAAACAGCCTTAGCAACCACATAGTAAGCACCCATAATACCCTAGCAACCAACCAGAACACCATAGCAACCCTAGCTACCACAAAGAAACCACCAAGAACACCCTAGAAACACCCAGAACACCATAGCAATGCTAGCAATCACGTAGCAACCACCCAAAACACCATAACAACCCTAGCAACCGTCCACAACACCCTGGCAACCACATAGTAACCACCCAGAACACCATAGAAATCATCCAGAACACCATAGCAACCACATAGCAACCGCCAAGAACAGTGTATCAACCACATAGCAACCACCCTGAACACCATAGCAACCACAGAGCAATGCCTATCCCTAGTTTTGCACGTGAAACATCACTGACATTTTCTTGAGGAAAATGTAGATCTTTAGCTTTAGTGATTTAATTTTGAAATGGAGGCATGTTACTGAGGGCCTGTATTTTTATGTTATGTTGTTATCATAACGTAATATTGAAATGCATGATGTGTTTGACATCATTACTGACTGAACCACTTCATGCTTTGGTCCTCTGAAGGTTCTCTCTGTTCCTTCACTGAGTCTAAAGAAAGCACAAAGTGTTCCTGATAATGACTGAATGTTCTGTTATATGTATTTTCAGGATTAACATCATCTTCACGCTTTCTGGAGGAACTCATGTGTTCACGCTGTGGAAAATGAAGGATGCTTCAGAGAAATCTACCACGGGAACAGCAGCATAAATGAAAGAATTGCAGCAAACTTCATCTGAACACGTCTGGAGTAACACACGCACACATGCACACACTCACACGCTTACAGGCGCTGGATCACTGTTACTGCATGACAAGGGAACAATTCTGCTTTTTTGTGAAGAGACTACAGTATATAGACATTTTAGTAAATACTATATGAGCGCAGTGTATAGTCAAACCACAAGCTCGTCATAAAGGGACTGAAGAATATGTGTGAGAAGAAATATAGCGGTTACAGATATCTAAATTTATTTATCCTACTGAATAAAAAAAGGACAAACTTTGCACAGTATTTAACCTTGCAAAGATGTGCCATCCACACGTGTCGCCCTCCATCGGCTCATCTCTGATCTGAATATTACACGTTCATTATGAGAATATGAATATGCCACACGTGTATGTGAGAGACGTGTTGTTGTTTTTACTTGAGTTATACACCTGTTTTTGTTTCTTTTTGAAAACTGTCCCTTGTGAATGTTGAGTTTAGAGGAATGAAACTGTTGTAATGATGAGCTGAAATATCAATCCCAGAGTTCTCCCCGCCCAGTGTGCCACATCTGAGCCTTAAACTGTACAGACCAACCCCATGTGTGTTTATGTCCTTGTATGTTTTCAAATGCAATGTCATGTGCACCTGCTGACTGTTCCCCACTCAAGCAACTCCAATAAAATCTCAATTCCATTTCTGATAGTTTTGCAGTTTCCATTCATCCCTGTGCATTAAGACATGAGTGAAGAGAATATGCATTCATTATAGTATTTCTGAGATAAAAATTCAATAAACAAATTCAAAGAACAAATCAGTTTTTGTGTTGATTATTACTGATCATGATTATTGACATGATTATTATATAGTTGTGTATTTTACCAAACCATTTCAGATATTTGCATAGAACAGGACTTTATCCAGTTATTTTGAAATTATTCCAATAAGTACCACATAAAATATCATCAGATAGAAGGTGATGATTGAAAATGTACTATGGTATTGCCATTGTTTTTGGGAAATTATATCATGTTTTTGGACATACACCATGGTAGTACTGTAATCTTTTAGGAGTACCATGTGTGTAAACACCATGACGCGGGAATATGCAATTATTCAGGAGTACTATGGTAAAACAACAACAACAAACAAATAAAACAGTATTTTATTATCCTTCACCATCACAGTAAAGGATAGTCAATCAATGATTTACACACCATCATGTCGTTCCAAACCTTTATAATTTTTT
The DNA here is from genome assembly GCF_018340385.1 of Cyprinus carpio. Taxonomy (NCBI): domain Eukaryota; kingdom Metazoa; phylum Chordata; class Actinopteri; order Cypriniformes; family Cyprinidae; genus Cyprinus; species Cyprinus carpio. The sequence goes on from NC_056595.1 coordinate 25,579,768, forward strand.
TTTTTCTTCTGCGAAGGTGTTTTGAAAAATGTTTTATTGTGTTCCATAGTACAGACTAAAATACTATGGTAGTCAATGGGACCCAAAACTCTTTGGTTACAATACATTCTTTAGAATATCTTCTTTTTTGTTCTAATGAAGCAAGAAAGAAAGACAAACAGGTTTGAAATGACATGAGGGCGAGTAAATAATGATACAGTATTTGCTGTTCAGTCATTTATTTATTTTTTGCTCTACTGTAATTTATTATTATTATTGGTGCACTGTCCCTTTAAGAGTAAATCTCCTGGTTGTTTTCCGTTTGCAAACTAAACTAAAAAATAATGCTGTTGTCGTTTTTTCAATAGGTTAACATTTCAGATCCTATAAATTATTTATTATTTTTATCTAAAGCCTCATTCTGTTGTCAGTGAACGTGAGCTCGCTCCTCCCGCGCGTCACAGTGCGGTTCGCGCTCCAGAGGATCGCGCTGCGTCATTGGCGTAACCGTGCCTGCGCATCTCGCTGTGTTCGAGCGGGCCGCCGCTGCGCTGTTTGCGTAGCCGTGCCCGTGTCTACGTACGAGCTTCGGTCAGTTCCGTGCTGGCGCAGCTGTGCTCGTCCTCGGCCTCGCACACAACAACAAAGTATTAAATTCAACACTGGCCTTCGTAACATTCAAACATACTTTCCCAGTGGATCACAATAGCACAATAAAGGTAAGAAATAGATTTTTGGGGCGGATTAAAGCGGCTGCAGAATTATTGCATAATGTTTTGCGCGGGATGGCTGCGCGCGCCCGGCGCGGGAGTGTTCGTCATGGCCCGCGCAGCTCGCGCCACTAAATCCGCCTCAGCGCGCCGCGATCCGTCGAGCCCCCGTTTACCGAGCGCGTCCCGGTGCTGATCGCTGCTCTCCGCGTCTGCGGGCTCGTTTAGTGGGACACGCGGCGGACAGCTCGGCGTCTGTGCTCGGTTGATGTCGATTAAAGCCGTGTGCGATTATTTACGTGCTAATGCTAAGATTAGCTTCAGGAGAACCGAAGCAGAGCAGCGCAGAAACCGCAAAATAGCCATTTAAACCTCATCTGGCGGACAGAACGAGGTTTTCAGAGAACAAATACGTCTTTTATTAAGATAAAACACTGCTCGAGTGTTTGGAGGTGTTTAAATGAAGTGGTTTCGGCGTCTGTGGCCCGTTCGGTCATTCAGAGCTAACATCATGTGTCCGTGCAGGTATCTGAGATCGTGATTCATGCATATATTGTCTTATCAAATGTGATTTAATGATTAATTATTATTATAACGATTGTCAAACATTGCTCATAGAGAGTCTTCATGACATTGTTTATGCATTTATATGTTTTACTGATGTAAGCACAGCAGAATCTTAAATACACAGCATAAAACGAAGAACTAATATGCATCTTAAAAGAAAAGAAAACTGAGATTATTTTGATATGTAAGATCTTTGGAGCTAAAGCGTGTTTGTAAACCCAACACAGCTTTCAACTAAAAATGGAAAACTTTTCAGCTGTTCATTTACAGGACGATGATGTTTTGAGGCCCTGGAAATGAAAACTTGATGCACGATATTACATTTTTGTCTATATTTTTATATAGTAATAATTTTGGCTGATTCCGATATATATTTACCTTTGTTTTGAAACAACACTAGGTCTCTGCTGGAAATTATTTTGGTTAGTTTTAAGCAAAAACTTATTTGTTAGAAGTAATAAACATTATTAAAGTTGTTTTATATATATATATATATATATATATATATATATATATATATATAGGGATTACATTGAAAGCACATTGAAAGCCTTGAAAATAACTATAATAAAATCAATCTCTGCTGTTTTTTGTTTTGTTTTCGGCCAAATGCAGTTAAAACATTGACATTTTATCGGTAGGTTTAACATTAATAGATGGAAGAGCTGTGTTACTCATAGAACAGTTTTCATAAATCATTTGAAAAGATATATTGCATTATCTGCATAATTTTTTAGTTTGGCTGATGTTTGCAGTTTAAGCCTTTATCGGCCGATTCCGATAACGTTCTGATAATATCGTGCATCTTTAGTTTTCAGTATATGGTTGTCGTGTAAATGTACTCTGAAGTAGTGGTCGTGTCCGTTAGTGGGTAGCATGGTGTATCCCAAAGTTTTGTGGTATTGTCATTTGATTCTATTGCTATTTTAATTTGTTGACCAGTATTCAGTATTTCGTGCTCTTCCCGTAGGGTCCCGCTCCAGCATGTCCGAAACTGTGAAGTATGTGGACGATGAGCACAAGACCATCTTCCTGAAGCTACTGAACGAGCAGCGTCTGGAGGGCGAGCACTGCGACATCGCTGTGGTGGTGGAGGATGTGAAGTTCAGAGCGCATCGCTGTGTGTTAGCCGCCTGCAGCAACTACTTCAAGAAACTCTTTAAGAAGCACGAGGTGGACAGCTCGTCCGTCATCGAGATCGACTTCATCCGCTCGGACATCTTCGAGGAGGTGCTGAATTACATGTACACCGCCAAGATCTCGGTGAAGAAGAAGGATGTGAATCTCATGATGTCCTCCGGACAGATCCTCGGCATACGCTTCCTAGACAAACTCTGCTCGCAGAAGCGCGACATGTCGCCCGACGAGAAAAACGACCCCAGGAACGCCAAGTTCCCATATGACATGGTGAAGATGGGGCTCCCGGCGGAAGATCCTCCGCTGGGGCAAGACAGCGACGTCCAGGTGCTCGGTGACCAAGACGACACGCCATTGGACGACATCGTAGAGGAGCCTCAAGGCAATCACGATTTGGATAAATCGCCAAATAATGCGTTACGAGTGCAGGAGGCCATCCTGAAGGAGCTGGCGCAGGAGGAGGTGCACAAGGTGAGCTGCTACGATCAAGAGGTGGAAGCGATGGATGCAGAACCCAAAGAGCTGGCGGCTCACACCCAAACGCTCTCGTTCGCCGAGAGCATGGGTGATGTTAAAGACGAGCAGCCGCCGGGATGGACGACGGCCGCCGCCGACATGAAGTTTGAGTATCTGCTGTACGGCCACCGCGACCAGCTGGCCTGCCAAGTGTGCGGAAAGAGCTTCATCGACGAGAACCGCTTGAGGAAACACGAGAAGCTGCACTCGGCCGACCGGCCGTTCGTCTGCGAGATCTGCACCAAAGCCTTCACCACTCAAGCGCATTTAAAGGAGCACCTGAAGATCCACACGGGCTTCAAGCCGTATCGCTGCGACGCCTGCGGGAAGTCGTTCATCCGCGCGCCGGATCTAAAGAAACACGAGCGTGTGCACAGCAACGAGCGGCCGTTCAGCTGCCAGATGTGTGAGAAGGCCTTCAAACACAAGTCACACCTGAAGGACCACGAGCGACGCCACCGAGGAGAGAAGCCCTTCGTGTGCGGCTCCTGCACCAAGGCCTTCGCCAAAGCGTCCGACCTGAAGAGACACGAGAACAACATGCACAGCGAGCGCAAGCAGCTGCAGAGCGAGACCGAGCAGCTCCAGGCCGCAGCGATGGCCGCCGAGGCCGAGCAACAGCTGGAGTCCATCGCCTGCTCGTAATTACTGTGCGTCTTCATTCTCTGAACTGTTCGAATCGCCAATCTTAGTGGTTTTAGAACATGATTTACACTGTTTTTTTGGGTTTCTTTTATATGTGAATGGTCCAGACGTTTTCTCTTATTGTACAGCTCACATTTGAGTATTTCTGGCAGCTGACGGACGATGAGTTGTTCTGCCGCCGAACAGCGTGAACTGGACACACTTGTGATGTTGACGGATGGATGGAACAAGCTTCGGGTCAATCATTCCATCTGTTTCTTGTGAAAGGGTGTGACGGTTTGCACATCCAGATATTTTTGCTGTAATAAAAGACTGGTGAATCGTCGCTTGTTTGGTTCTTGTTCTTCCCTCAGCGGCCGGTCGCGCTGCTTAAGCTAGTCTCATGACTTAGTCATGCCATTTTTACTCTTCGACTGAAGTTAATTTCAATAAAATGATAATTTGGTTAACTGCTAGTTGGTCAGACTAGTTCTTATGATGATCTTAAACAGGGCTTCTGCCGGTCTGGAAAAGTCTTGCTTCCACAAGTTAAGGCCTTACATAAGTCTTGGCTTTAATTATTGCATGTACTGTCAAAACAAATATTTTCTCCAGTGTTTTTGTCTTGTTTTACAGTACAAATATCTAATAATCCTTAAATCAAGATACTTGTGATGCAAATAGAACACATGAAATCTTTTCTGAGAAATTGAGTGAGTTCACGTCTAAAACAAGAACAAATATCTGTTCATGGGGAATTAAAACTTGTTTGATTTAAGTAACGTTTTTAAGCAGATAATTGTTTTTTTCTTTACCATAAACTCATTTCATTTTGATCAAATTCTCATAAAACAAGACTAATTATTTGTGAGATGAGAAATGATTTCTTTGTAAAGACGGTTTAAAAGTGATTTAAGAACTAATGGAGTTTGGTTGGATGTTTTGCTAAAATAACTCCTTAAATTGTCTTTACCTGGTCTTGTATCTATCTTCATAAAACCTGCAGAAACCCTGTTAAAATAGTGGTTCTTTATGCAACTGTCACCAAATCATCACAATAAAGCTGTTTGTTTTAAAGACTGAATCTTATATGTACAGAGAACAGGCTGTGGTTTATTGGTTTGCGCTTCACTGGAGATTTTAAAGCCAGTTTCCTCCAGTGAAGGGAATACTGGGGGATGTTAGGATTGTGATTTACACGTCACGCATCTTAACACAATCCTGAACGTTCCTGTAAAATCCATTGGCAGATTGTTTCTACTTTAAAATATCTCTGTTCTAGGATCCAGAATAATTATTATTTTCCATCCAATAATCACAATTCCTGTGAATGGTCTTTGAAATGACAGAAGATGAAGGTGTAAGCAGCTGTTCTTCATGGTCAGGTGAGTTTGTTCCAGCAGGTGGCGCTGTGGGTGATTTTGCGCAGTTGAATGCAAGAGGAGCTTGAAACCTTTCAGGTGTGACGGGTGACATGCATCGAGATCCTCTCAGGTACGAAGAGACTTCACATCTGCAGTTGGGTTTAGACTAAACTCATTAACTCGCAGATCATTAGAAGTCTGCTTTCATTCGCAGCTTCAGACTCTGCTTCTGATGCAAATGCTTAATTAGACACTCATTTGCTATCCTTACAGTAACTCCTGCAGAAAATATGAACTTACAGGATGAAACTGGAAAAGAGAAGACAGAAAGATCCGATTAATCATACGAGTCGAACTGAGATCTCGCATGTTGATTTAACTCGGATCTTCGTGTGTCAGAGAGAAGTCGTCTAAAGACAGAAGGACAAACACAGGTAAAGCCATCAGAAGATCATAATGAATGTGTGTGAGTGAGTACGCTCTTCTGTGTTAGGCTGTCGCCACAAGGATAGTTTTCTGTGTGTATTTACACTTTGATTTGAAAGAAAACAGCGTGGTGCGGCTGACACAGAAGAGCGTACGCCGCCTGCGTTCAGCTCATATTCTCCAGAATGGTGATTTGGAGAGACACAAAGGAGACGAATTGTTGAATAAAGTCATTATTTTTGTTTTCTTTGTGTATAAAAAGTATTCTCGTCGCTATGGGATAGTCTCAAGCCTCCCGGTTTTCATCCAAAATATCTTAAATTGTGTTCTGAAGACGAACGAAGCTTTTACGGGTTTGGAACAACATGGGGGTAAGATAATGACAAAAATTCCATTTTGGGGTGGAGTATTCCTTTAAGGACACTCACTTGCTTCATATCTGAATGAACTGGAGGAAGTGAATGATTCAATGTATCATTTTAAAAAGACAGTTTTGATATTTCAATATTTACTTAAAACATTAATACCCATTTATTACCATTATTTATGCAATATTGAATCAAAATAAAATTCTTAAAGGTTTCTGTGAGCTGTGATAACTGACTGTCACAGGATCTCTGGGTTTCCCAGCATTCAGTGCGGTGTGTGTGTGTTTAGCACTGCAGGATCAGCTACGCAAACTCACCACAGGTGCGGCTGAGCCTTGACCTCTGACCCGGAGCGTTTGGGTTAGATTCTATCAGAAATGAATGCTTTGCATCAGATAGATATTCACAGTTCATTCAGTGTGTCTGTGTGTTCAGAGAGCCTGTCGTCATTCTCTGTAACCACCAGAGGGCAGCACACTAAACCTCCCAGAAATCAATGCAGCTGCTGCAGGAGAAGGTGTTACAGCCATCTTCATCATCTTCATCATCATCTTCATCATCTTCATGGTGAACTGAGCTCAGGAATGACAGGCGCTTCTGAGAGTCAAAGCACTTTATACAATACTGATCGTTCACAGCAGCAACAGGAAAATAATTGTTAATGTTGTGAAACTCGACAATCAGGAACCTAATTTGATTTCAGTTCTGCAGACAACTGTAGTGTCTCCTGGGTTATTATCTTTAACTAGAACTATAAAACACTTCTTGAACATCTCATCAAATTACTCGAAATACCATTAACAGAAATAAAAATGACAATGTTATTAATTACTAAATTAAAAATGATTTTTAAAAAGTTCAAATATTACCGAAAACCGTTAATCACTGATACTAAAATAACACTGAATTATTCTGCTCAAATTAGTCTCATGAATTTAATTGTTCAGTAACGGTATAAAATTAATCGACAATATCAAATCGAGATCTGAGTTATTGTGGGTTATTATCATTAATTAAAACTATATAATTTTTTTTATTTATTATTTTTCTTAATAAAAGCTATTACCGTATATCATGACACTAAAATAAATTATTCTGCTCAGTTTATTTTAATGAATTCAATTCAGTGTCACTTGTAAAATTCATCAATTATGAAATGAATTGTTTGAGCTGTAAAGCAGTCTTTGTTCAGTTCTCATCTGATAATAATATTACTGGATATGAATTATTTTAAAGCCCAGCAGAGCTGCTTAACGTCTGAAGTCGAGTTAGTCTCGTGATTGATGAATTGCGCAGCATACAGCGCTGAGTGAAGAGCGTCGAGTTCAATCAGACGCTGCTGATGGGTTTTTGAGGTCAAACATTACTGGACTCCAGGTGGGTTTGTACCTGCGGGGAAGTGCAGCGGGTTGAGCTCTAAAGGACGAGGCGGTCAGAAATAATCACAGCCATGATGGAAACAGCAGAGCGACGTCCAGTCGTTTAGACTCCAGCGTCAGCGGGTCACGGGTCACACGCCGCTTAATGCACTGCACGCTGGACACACACACACACACACACTCGCTCTCTCACTCACACACACACACGAGAGAGAGAGAGAGACCCATCGGCGGTCAGAGAGGTTATGCTTTTGTCTCTCTGCTTCTTTTTACAGATCCAGAAGAAAAAGGAACAAATTGAAGAGGCCAAAAAAAGAGCTGAAGGAAGCGAAGAAAGCACATAAAGACGCTCCGTCTGACAAATCCAAGAAGTGAGGAGTCTTTTAAATGCTCCTGGACTCAAGGTTAGAGCCGATAATCGTCTGCCAGCAGTGTTTGTGCTGTAAAAGCATGAAATATTCAGACGGATCAACAGCCAAAAGAAAGAAATGAATAAACACTGTTTGTGCCTGAAGACGTTCACATTAAAGCATTACAGTTACTGCTTCTTGATGGAAAATACGTTGCAGTTGCATCAGTGTTTGCCAAATTTGATTATTATTATTATTTTATTATATTAAAAGCTTTATACAGTAACTATGGAATATAAGCAGCAGCACGTTTTAAATTATCTAAATACGTGACTTATGTTCGGGAAAATACAGTCGTTTTTATTTGAAGTCAACGTAATTTAGGGTTAATTATAGTTAAATAAAACTATTAAAACATTCTTGTTGATTAAGATATAGCTGAAATATACATATTAGTAAACTAATTATTTTGGTTAGTTGGCAAGGCAACATTTCACATTTTCATTTAGTTTGTTGAATCACTGAAATTGCTAACTGCTAATAAAATAAAAAATAAAACTGAAATAAAAAATAAACCAAAATTGTAAATATTCAACTTAAACCTAGATAACAGTGTGTGTGAGTGTGTATGAGAGTGTGTGTGTGTGTGTGTGTGTGTGTGTGTGTGACTCTCTCTCTCACACACACACACACACACACACACACACACACACACACACACACACACACACGTTTTCCATCATTGTGAGTGCTGGTGCTCATCATGAGTCTTCAAGTTCTACTGGGAAGTTCATATTTATGAGATATTTATGAAATCAATATTATTTCGTCAGATGCGTTCAGCACACTTTGGCAAAGTACCATTTCTGCCTAAAATTCAGCAATTTTTTTTAACCTCTAGTTATTAAACATATTGACAAAAAATGTGCTAAAAGTGTTTCACCTTTTTTTTTTTATTAAATTTTTGAAGGTTTATAAATTGAATCAATCGTAATTGTACAATAGTATGGCATTTTGTACATTCAACTTAGTTTTATTATAAATATATAAATGTAAGATTTCTTTAATTGTAACTAATGTACCATCAGTACAGATGCTGCATTCAATGCTTCCGACATGTTTTCTCGCTTCATAATTACCACTTTGTGTTGTTGATGCGTGTTCAACTCGTTAACATGATCACATGATCACATGACTTAATAAAACACCAGCAGCATATGGGTGGAAAGAGCAACATAAACCATGATGCATTGATTGATTGGGTCTTTGTGAGTCTCTCTAATCACATGATGCTGTTCAGTAGGTGTAAGAAGCATCAGGTGCCTACTGAAAAGATCTACAGCAAAACCCAGAGGGCCGTCACTTCTGAAGACCTGCCGTGTTTCTGTGTTGATGATTATTTGTGCTGTTTTTGTGTAAGAAGGAAGAGAGACAGCTGCCACGATCAGCCTCAGATGCTTTAATACGGACACGCTGGAAGAGTGCAGGAGGTTTTTTTAGAGCAGGTCTTCAATATTTTATCAGCCGCTTCTACCTGCTGGTTTTAAATGAGGGTGGAGGTGCGGCTCAGAATGTCAGAGTCGAGATCTCGAGGGAATCTCACGATCGACTCCGGCGTTTCTCTTCATGTCATCAGAGAGATCGGGATCAGCGCCGGAGACTGCGGTGGGATTTGGGCCGGATTAGAGTTTCTCTGAGAGGAACGGCTGGGAATAATAAGGGCTCTGGGATCCGCAGTGTGTTTGCAGGAGCGTCGTGACCCGCTAATATCGCCTTCGTTACTTCAGTAATCAGGAGAAACGCTGCTGTGTGTCGTGAGATCAGCGTTGGTATCAGATTATCAGCATCACAAACACACAAATGACCGTCAGACGTCAGTGTAGTCTCTTTCTCCTGCTGCGTTTGATATTCAGTCCTCTGATTCCATTAGAGTCAGTTCCTCCCACGGTGTTTGATCAGCTTGAGAAACCAGTATTTGTCCATGATACTTGATTTTTCTCTACTGTTGAATCAAGACTTTAGGAGTTGCTGTGTTCGGGAGGTAACAGATGTTTCCTCATGATGTATGATGTTTTTTCATAATGTATTTATATGTTTGTGTGCAATCAAGAGTTACAGCAACATCTGAACATCATCTTCTATCTTCTCGACACGTCCACCTGAATCTGCTTTCCAGAGCACAAAAACTACCACCTTTTCAAAATATTTATTTTACATATTATATATTATTGCATATATATATATAATTTTCTTTTATTTTGTCCATTTCCCCTACAAAGTTCTTCAGTCCAGATGCTCTCTCTGATCATTTGCAGATGTTGTTATTTTTTTCAAGATGGATATTAAATGTTGTGGCTGTATTTTGGCACTGAGGTCACTGCTCAGAGGACAGCGCCACCTGTCGGTCAGACACAGTCTAACAGAGATTCTCTCAGAACTTTAACTGGCCATGACATACAAGAATGATCTAAATGACTTTTGTTTATTGTTTCCCCTACTTTCATTTTCCAGAGCCTGGCAGCTTCCCAGCTAACAAAATTATACTCTCTGAACGTTTCCCAAACGTTGCCATTAAGTTATGCAAATGTTATTTCTGAATGTTCAAAACATCCAGTTAACTTTCTCTGGTTGTGCAAATGTTACGGGAACATTCCATTGTTTTGCAAACATTATGGGAATGTTACTGGTTTCAGAACGTTCAGAGAACAAAACATTAGATGAACGTCCAACTAAAATGTTTCAGAAGTAAAGCATTCCATGAATGTATAAATAATGTTTTGAGAACAGTATTAAAGACCAGATAGCTGTTATCATCGTTACTGGAAGAAGGTTTCCTTTGAGAGAGTCTTGCTGGATGTTGTGGCCGTTCAGATGTGTGATGCATCATGTTTGTCCAGTAACGCATTTATTTTCGTCGTTCAGTCATTAGAGATGTTGCTCATGTGCCCTTTGACCCTGCAGGAGTTCAGTAACGTTAGCATTAATGTTTTTTCATAGCTCGGCCCACATGAACTCGTGTATTTTCCCCGTGTTGTGTGGAAGCGGTCGTGACTCTTTCATGCTGGACTCTTTTGTTGGTAAAGGGCTGTATTTATGCAGCACTGCGGCAGTATTCCTCCCGTGCCGCTGGAGTCCCATCTGGACGTTCAGTCGCTCCGCACATCAAAGCACTCGTCCTGAAGAAGGGCAGCAAGTGCCGAACAAAGTCCACTCGCTGCTGATTGGCACTTTGTTTTTCTGCTCCATACAGAGTCAATGAGGAGCTGATGAATGCAGCGGCTCTCAAACTCCTCCTTCATGTGGACTCAGAGGCGTTCTGGACACACAGACAAACACACACTGATTTATTCAGAGGAGCAGAGAACAAACATGGCCACAGTTTATGATGAATACTGTCTGTCTGTGACTTCTCTTCGCTTTAATTGAAATACTCTTAAAAATAAAGGTTTTTATGATTATTAAAGAAAAAGTTGTCAGGATGATAATAACACTTCCTCCAGTGAAACAGTGTTCTGGTCTGAATCAAGTAGATGAGTGTGTTTCTTCATCAGATCGGGAGAAATGTAGCACTGCATCAGTGTCTCAGCAATGGATGCTCTGCAGTGAATGGGTGCCGTCAGAATGAGAGTCCACACAGTCCATCACAATAATCCACAAGTAATCCACAGCACTCCAGTCCATCAGTTAACATCTGGAGAAGACAAAAGATGAAACACATCCAGCATTAAGACGTTTTTTAACTCAAATACATAGAGTCTATAATCCATAATAACACTTCCTCCAGTGAAAAAGTGTTCTGGTGTGAATCAGGAGAGAAATCTGCACAGATCAAGCAGTGTTTTAACAGCTCTAAACAAATATGGTGTCTGGATTTTGATGTGAGAGACAACAGCAGATGCACTTTTTCACTGGAGGAAGTGTTATTATGGATTATAGACTCTATGTGTTTGAGTTAAAAACGTCTTAATGCTGGATGTGTTTCATCTTTTGTCTTCTCCAGATGTTCACTGATGGACTGGAGTGCTGTGGATTACTTGTGGATTATTGTGATGTTTTTATCAGCTGTTTGGACTCTCATTCTGACGGCACCCATTCACTGCAGAGCATCCATTGCTGAGACACTGATGCAGTGCTACATTTCTACAAACCTGATGAAGAAACAAACTCATCCTGATCTCAGATGAACTGAAGGTGAGGACATTTTTGGCATATTTTTATTTTTTGGTGAACTATGCATGATTCTTTTAAGAACTGATTCACTGAGAGATTCTTCAAGCCAAAAACAGATCTTCTATTGTATTGCTGCAAGTGTAAAAGAGTTTTAGACAGAAAGCACATTTCCAAGCTGATAATTAAGGCTTTTTATTCCAAGATTCCAAAGGTGCCAAATTCAGCTTCCGTAGGTGTTTCTTTTCTCCCAACATTCATCTAAAATCAAATCAAATGTTCCTCTGAAGGAAACGCTGCTTTCTCACTTCAAGGACAAACAAGTCTGGTCAAGTCTGTTTCTTAAGATGCACTAAGAAATGAAAAACAGATTGACCTTCTGAATGCACCGCTGCGTTTGGCTCTCACGTGAAACGTGCGCAGCTTCTAATTCTCCATCTGCCTCAACCTCTTCATCTTGCTTTTGTGTTTCTAGGGCGCTCAATTCTCTCCGCCGCTAATCAGTCTTCTCACAGACGATCCGAACAAGGATTTTTCCCACTGTTTATCCTGCGGATTAGTGACTCTGGCACACGAGACCCATCCGAACAGAACTCATTTGGGTTCGCTGCTGTCGTCTTCAATGATCTTACTGTGCAAATGAGGCTTCGGCTGGAGGCGTGAAGACCAATTTTCATAGTAAAATCATTTATCAAACTAAAACCTTTTGTGCCGCCTCCAGACGTTACATTTATGGGGAATCTGTTTAAAATGAGACGAGCAGAGCACAGCTGAATTAAGCATCTCATTTGGAGACAATCGAAAGTGTCCGTCTTATTCTGCCTTGTGAAAATGAGTGTTAGAGAAGCAGAAGAAGCTGGTTTTCTCGGCGAGCGTGAGAGTTTGGTTTCAGTGTCTGTCGCGTGGCAGTCTGCCATTGAATATTGAACGGCACCAAGCTGTTTTTGCTCCTCACGGAGGGATGAAATGCTGTTCTGAACATTAGAAGCAAAACTCTGGGCCTGTAAATCCAGCAGCTGCTGGGACGTTCTTCTCTCAAATCAGTGTTTGTTTACACGTGGAGTGCTGTCAGCGCAGCAGATGCTGAAACATTTACAGCTGTTCCAGTGGCTTCATCAGCGCTCTCGACTGACAGACGCAGAACACACAAACGATACGAGCGACGCGTGTGAGGAACACGGCCGTCTTTGAAGCTAAGCTGTGTTTGGGATGTATTTTTCATGGCGCCGTGTTTGCGCCGTCCTTTTAGGAGGACCGGCTAATTATCCTTTCTGGCCTAATAGCAGACACGGAGTCTAGTTTTTGCTCATGCATTTATTCATCGTATCTCATAAAGCCACCGTCTTCCTCTGATTAAAGGAACGCTGCTTTAGAGGAAGTCCTGTTAGTTTCCAGCATCTCCGGCGGTTCTGTAAATGCTTGTGTGTGGGTCAGTGACCTCAGTGACCTCTGACCCCGACTGAGCATCACTGAGAGACGGTCAGGAACCGCCGGTTCACACACAATCACGTCCAGCTCCTGTTTCTCCCTCAGAGCTCAAGAATTTATTCAGTTTTTATTGATTTGTGGAGTGAAACATGAGCTGGATATGGATTTGTGGAATTCACTCTTTAAAACTACAAGCAGAAAACATGTTTAACCCTATAAACCACACTCAATCACATCATTCATTCCTCCAAATAATCAAACTTTAGTGTGTTTTATCCATCACACTCAATCTCCTCACGTCTTCTGTCTCTGAGTGATAGTTTAGTGTGTTTTATCCAGTCAGAAATGCTTCACTTTAATTTCTTCAGCTGCTGCTTCTGGTGTCAGATCTTGAGTGATTTTGATCAAGTAAAGGTCAGAAAAACTGCAGTAATATCTCCAGATGAACTCTTACTGGACTGAAGCAGCTCAGCTTTACTTGATTCTCCATCAATCATGTTTTAGAGTCTCAAATCTGATCATCAGGATCTTTTGAGGAGCGTTTGTCTCCAGAAGCTTTACTTTCACTGTTCCTCAGCGGAGGAATGATCTTCACAAGCCTCCAGAACATCTCACATCTTCTGAGGAGCCTTTATTTCTTCATCTCTCAATCACTGCATTATATGTTTGGATCATTTCAGTCTCATCTCATTACTGGAGATATAGATTGATGACTGATATTTAGATAGTTTTATGTTCAGGTCAGTTTTCCCGACTGCTGTGTAAAGGGACAGAAGTCAATGAGGAGCAGCTGAAGGCGTCGGAGGAAAGCGTGCTCTTTACTAAACCGTGTGTGTTTCTCCTCATGGTTTCGTGGTGATTCTGCAGTGTTTTCCTCTCGGAGCTCCTGCAGACGTGTGGAGTGTTTGCTGTTTTCCTCACTCTTCTCAACACGTATATTTTGGTCTTGTCAAAAGCGCTCAGGTTCCCTGCAGACGCCCACACCGCTGCAGATGAGAACGGGGCTCAGACTGATCTGGAGCCTGGGCGAGAAATCATCTGATAAATGACAAATAACCAAATAAGCCACACCTGAGCCGCTTCAGCAGAACAAATCGCCCTCATCATGGCCATCTACAGAAAGCAGGCGCGCATGAATTAAAGATGAACACTCTGGCAGGCCATTACAGCGTTCCTTAATATCACTGATGTCATGAATGAGCCTTTAAAGCACAATTACAGTAAACAGCTCTGTGATACTACAGTAAACGCTGCTGATGAAGATTCATCCTCCTCCTCCTCTGTCGCTTGTTTTTGATCGTGCATTGAAAAAAATGGCGTTGAAACAGTTTTCACTCAGAAATTGCTAGTCAATTTCACAAATAATGATATAAAATTATAAAAATAATTGCAAATAATTAGCAAAACACTGAATTAAAGAGAGTAGCAAAAACAGTAGTGTTTTCTTGTTTAATGTGCCACCAATACAATAATTCTTGTATTAAAAAATATATATATATTTATAGTATGTAAAACATACTTCAAAAATCTTTGAAAAATCATTTTTATTGCCTCATTGATATGTTTTTAGTATTTAGTCAGCTAACAGGGAGCGTTCCGGCGAGGTTCTCTCAAGGTTATGAACAAACGTTCTTCCAGTAACATCAATAGTGTTTGTTCACTGTTATCTGGACTTTAACAGTGTTCTCAAAACGTTAGCACTGAAACATTATCTATATGTTGTTTATGGAATGTTTTGTTCTATGACAGTTTTGTTCTTGTATCAGAACGTTCTCATGGTGTTTGCAAAATGATACAAACTGAACATTCCCTTAACGTTTTAAAAACATTTTAAATACTGCACGTTTTGAACGATCAGAGAACATTGAGAAATAATGTTTTCATAACAAGTAAGTTAATTGGTTAATAAGCAAAACGTTCTCAGAACAGTTCAGAGACATCACATGGTCATACATCTTCAACAGAGCTCAGACTCTAATGACTGCGATGTTAAACCGCATAATTGTTTCAAAAGTTGCATGTCATTAAAATGAAATACAAGAGAAGAGTAAAAAATTCATAAGATCTGAAACAGCTTACAGTCAGAAATGAATCACTCTTAATTTATGCTTCTGCTGCCAGAGTCAAACTCCTGCGCTGTACATGTCATAATGTGAAACTTATAAACACAGACAAACACACCTGCGCTTATTTACCTGAGCTGATCACGACACACACACACGCGCACACATACACACACACACACACACACACACACACACACACACACACACACACACACACACACACACACACACACACACACACAAACTCTCACACACATACACACACACACACACACACACACACACAGAGTGAGTCATAAGATCAGTGTGACTGAATCCGAGTCCTGCTGCGGTTCGATCCATCAGAGAGCGCGCCCACTAATGCGCGCCCACGACTGCGCTCAGCGGGGGAGAGAGCGCGCGAACCTCGGGAAGTCCGATTCAATTAAGCGAGTCGGTTCATTCGGACGATTCGTTTTGGATGAACGTGTTCACAGAGCAGAGTCACTGAATCCTTTGATTTATCACTCAGATCTATCTTTTTTTAATCTTCGTAGTCTTATTGCTGCTTGTAACTACATTTCTGATTATATTAAATAGATTTAATCCTGTATTCCAACATTATTGTTGAAAACAAAAGTTATTAATAACAGTAACATTAATTATTCCAGATATGGTTAACAATATTGTTCCAATCCCAAATTCCTTTCAAGTGATTCAGTGAAGTCGAGTCATTAAAGGAATCGGTTCAGAAGAACGGCTCGCTCGAGAGATTCTCCTCACGCTGAAGTCAGAAATGAAAGGTGTCGCTCTTACAATGCTGCTGGCGCTCCTTCCTCTGCATCTGCTCTCCTTCTGCACTCATTCTGAGGATAAAGCCACGTTCATTCTGTACAGAGCGCATGCGAAACTTTAACGCGTTTGACTCGTCAGTTACGCGAAACTTTCTGCGTGTTTTTGACAGAGGATTTGCTGTTAAGATGATGTCTTTATATCCCCTCGTCATTCTGCTTTCTTCTGGTGAGTAACTTTGTGGTTTTTATATCTCGGCGCTTTAATATTCCAGCAGGAAGGTGTGTTTGCGAGTCTGAGAATCATAAGCTGCTGAGCGAATCAAATGTGTCAGATTTGAAGATTCAACACGCGTTCGATGTGGATCAGATTATTCTCAGTCATGCAGTGACCATCTCTGATGATTGTGGTGTGTGTGTGTGTGTGTGTGTGTGTTCACAGTGGGCGTGTGTGTGCTGAGGGTCGGTTCTGATCCGGTTCCTCTGGACTCGAGCTCCGGGTGTCACTCCAGACTCAAACAGCTCCACGGACAGCAGGTGACCGTCCACCTGCCGCCCAACATCACCGGACACTGGGTGTCCAGCAGGTGAGGAGCTCCTAATGACGCTCTAATCAAAGTTCCGTTCTGGACACAGTTCTGTGCAGATCACTCTGGAGCAGCATAAACTGCTTAAAACACAACCCAAGTGTTCTTGAATTTGTGATATTTCTCTTAAATTGTATTTATGGATTTAGCAGATGCTTTTATTTCAAAGTGACTTCCAATAAAGGCCCATCAGAGATGCCACTAATCTAGCTTTCTGATATTGCACAATGTGAATATTAATGTAAAACAGTTTTTTTCCACACAGTGCATTAAGACAATAGTTTTGCATCAATTTTCTGAAATGTTATGTTTGAATATGCAAATTAGGGATTCGCTAATTAAATATGCATTGATTTGCATACATAAATCTGAACATTGGTTCATAATTCTAATTTGATTTTGTCCTCATAATAGAGTTTCTGAGGGATTTTGCATGCTTTTTTATCATAAATCAGAAAATACTGTCAACAGAGAGAAAACAAACACACTGTCACCATGTTTTTAGGAGTGAAGCGTTGTATAAATCAGCGTGAGTGAAATATGAACAAACCTTCAGAATACAGAGAGGAATAAAACTGTTTGTAAGAGACTGACATCTGCAGACACAAATAGATAAAGTGCGATAAGATAAACACTTCAGTGTGTGTTTTGGGTGTTTTCTCTCCCCTCGTCTGAAAGAAGAGAAGCAAAACAGACCAAAACCTGAGCAGTGCATGAAAACACAAATCAAGGCCTTCAATCCGAGCAGAACGTCTTAATAAAGTGCTGCACAAAAGCAATCTCTACATCCTTAAATCCAGACACATTTACTGGAGAAGCACAAGGAAGATATGAGGCATTAAGCAAGCATCCGCAGATAAACTCACTTCACTTTGCTGTATTTCTTTGTGCTTCCGTTTACGTTCTCCAAGTCTGTCTCGACGATCTGATGTACGCTTGCACAGCTGTTCTCCTTCGAGCTCCAGTGCATGTGTGAATGTGTGTTTCAAAGCCTTTATTCTGGTGATTGCAGCTGCGAGGTGCGGCCCGGCCCGGAGTTCATCACTCGCTCCTACCGCTTCTACGCCGACCTCAGCTTCCAGGCGCTGCAGTTCTTCTACCAGGACTCTGACTGCAGCGAGCCCAGCTACAGCCTGCGGATCCGGGGCAGTGTGCGCCCGCTGCGGGGCTCCTGGCTCGTCCGCGGAGGAGCTGTGTGTGAGTACCACCTGAGCCGCGTCCAGCTGCTGTGTCACGGCCCCGCGGCGGAGCTCGTCCAGCAGCGCCTGCGATCGTCCTGCGACCTGCGGCAGCCGCTGCGGCCCGGCCGGACCTACGAGCTGTGGGACGAGCGGTGGGCGGCGGGTCGTGACTGCACCCGCGGCCTGGACTTCAGCATGCAGGAGCTGCGTCTGATGCGGCTGGAGCGGCGCGGTCACCATGGAGACCCCAGCAGACCGGAGGAGCTGTTCCTGGGAGACGTGCACACGGAGCGCGCTCAGAGGAGCCTCCACCAGCCCGCGGGCTACCAGACCCCCCTGCAGAGCGCCAAGGTCAGCGCCGCTGCTTGTGCGTGTGCTCCGGCCGAGAGCGGGGCATTAATATTGAGCGAGAGCACACTGTCACCCGGAGACAGAAAGAAGCGCTTAAAACAGAATAGAGTCTGCAGCATATCAGCACATTTACACACGGACTTAAAGTCAACGTCAGATGTTTTATTTCCTAATGCATGTGAATAACTTAATGTGAAGCCGTTTTCAATGACCCTTCATCCCGTTTTACACAGAAATACGTCACAACTCTAATGACTTTAAATGATTTATAGACAAAACAAGCATTAATATATGCTAAAACAACTAAAAATCAAGATACGTCTTTTTTCTTTCAAGAAATGGTTTAAAATAAGATAAAATAAGCAATAAATTCACTTAACAAAAAAATCAAGATACGTCTTATTTTAATGGATTTTTCAAGAATTTTTTTAAAATAAGATAAAATAAGCATTAAATACACTAAAACAACTAAAAATCAATATACATCTTATTTTTTTCTTTCAAGAAATGGTTTAAAATGAGATAAAATAGGCAATAAATACACTTAAATAACAAAAAAAATCAAGATACGTCTTATTTTTTCTTTCAAAAAAAGGTTTTAAAAAAGATTAAATAATTATTAAATACACTAGAACAACTAAAAATCAAGATGTCTTATTTTAATTAATTTTTCTTCAAGAATTTTTTATAAAATAAGATAAAATAAGCAATAAATATACTTAAATAACAAAAAAATCAATATACATCTTATTTTTTCTTTCAAGAAATGGTTTAAAATAAGATAAAATAAGCATTAAATACAAAAAAACAACTAAAATCAAGATATGTCTTATTTTAATAAAATTTTCTTCAAGAATTTTTTTAAAATAAGATAAAATAAGCAATAAATACACTTAACAAAAAAATCAGGATAGGTCTTATTTTTTTCTTTCAAGAAATAGTTTAAAATAAGATCAAATAAGCATTAAATACAATAAAATAACTAAAAATCAAGATATGTCTTATTTTAATTTTTTTTTTCCAAGAAAAGATTTAAAATAAGATAAAATAAGCAATAAATATACTAAAATAACAATCAAGGTACATCTTAAGTTTTTCAAGAAATAGTTTAAAATAAGCATTAAATACACTAAAACGATTAAAAATCAAGATATGTCTAATTTTAATTAATTTTTCTTCAATAATGTTTTAAAAATTAGATAAAATAAGCAGTAAATACAGTAAAACAACTAAAAATCAAGATACGTCTTATTTTAAAAATTTTTTTGGTATTTGAAGAACAAAGATTCACACGGTCTTGAAGAACATATGAGGAAGCCTCATTTTAAACGTGATTTCTAGACCTGAAAATGTCCTGGAAATTAATACTCCATGTGCAGTTTTATACAAATATACACTTTTCTAGTCATGCAGAACTCTAAAATATTTTACTGGATAGAAACTGTCAGTAAAGCAACAGCTTGAACTGTGAGTACGCGCCGGAGATCAGATGTGAGATTACTGAAAATTATTGTAGATTTAGGGAAAATACGTGTTGGTCTGAATGAATGAATTTGTTTCTCTTGATCTTCGAAAGCTTTGACACTAAAGCAGGGGTCCGGGGGGCCTCAAGATGACTTAAAATGATTAGTAAATTCATTGATTAAAAAGAGTGAAAACCCTCAGGAGCATTCAGTCCCTAAAACGTCTGAAAAATACATGAAGCTTTCGACAGAAGAATGATTCATTCATGAAGTGCCATGTTCGCTGAAGTAAAAGTCTGTAGAGTACATGACATTGTACTTAATTTGGGAAGTGGCATTGTCTGTGATTAATTCATGCGAGCCTGGTCTGTCACAGCCTCCGCGCATTACACATTCATCCAGAGCCTCCGCAGCAATCTACGGTCCGTTCCCCAGCTCTGTCTGAACCCTGACTGTCTCCCGTCGCTTCCCCGGACTCGTTTAAAGAGTGTGATTTGAGCCGTGTCTGCGCCGCTCGTCTCCGTCTGCTTCAAAGGGAATGTGGAAATAGTGTGTGTTTGCGAAGGCCAGCGCTCTGGATTGCGGCTCGACGGCGCGTGCCTCCGGCTCTATCCGAAGCTCAGAGATGAGCTTTTTCTGATGGATTCATTTCTTTCATGTGCGCGGCCCCCCCACCGGCGCTCGCCGCAGCTAAAAGAGGCCGGGAAACATGTAATGCAATGTTAATGCATTCTAGTTCAGCCTGAATAATTGATGGCCGGCCGACTCCAGTAAGACACGCGTAGAGGAGCGTCCCGCTGTCCGTCAGCTCTCAGATTGATTGAGATTAAATCAAAGCCGCTCTATAATCGAGTGACGCCGGGCTCTGAAGTCATTATGACAGAATTATGATTCAGAACTGTCCTTGCGTCTGTCAGCGTCTCTTCTCTCTTTATCTTAGCTTTGAGTTTGCATTGATCTGTACATGCATTTCTGCGTCTCGCAAACTAGTGTTACTGTAAAATCATTGATAAACAATTGTAGTTTCTGTCACTAGTTTTATTTTAGCACTTGAAGCTAAACTAAACAAAAATGAAAAATGTTGCCTTGGCAACTAGCTGAATTAAAAAGTTATTTCTATTTTATTTCAGTTAACATTTATTTTAAGATGGGTTCAGCTTTCTATTATTTTTTACTAATTCTACTGGTTTGTCACCAACATAATGTTATCATAAATTTATTTTAACTAGTTTTTGACACTTTTTACTGATACTGTAAAAATGGCTTATGATACACTGTAGAAATTAACTATTATTAGAATAACTTGCCTGGATTTAATTTGTTGAGAGAACCCAAATATCTAAATTGTCACTTATAACAACGTCGTATTTCAAGTTGACTGAACTTAAAATGTTACGGCCGCATGAACACTTTGAGTTAAAATTAAAGAATTATTAGTGTAGATTTGGATGCATCAATAAAATGTGTTGACTAGAAATTAATCAGTACATTATATCACATTGTTTTCCTGCAAAGAATGTATAAAGTTACATTATTCCATATTTAAAAAAAAAAATAGTGAAGAAAAGGTTATTGTGTAAAGCAGTAGACCATGGCGCTGGCAACACCAAGGTCATGGGTTCGATCCCCAGTGAATGCATGGACTGATATCATGAAAAGCTTAATTGCAATGTACGTCCCTCTGAATAGTAGTGTCAAACCAAATGCATAAATGTTAATGTAAAAATATAAATATTTACAGCAAATACACACAAAATGAAAGGGATGATGTAAAAACAGCAAAAGGCAGTCTTTATTGTTGAGCAGGTTTGATGTGTGTGATGTTTGAGATGTTCAGATTGGGTTTGCTGGTTACTGGTGACCCGATCAGTCGCTCCGTATTTCTGCAGCTTCACCTGCTGCCCTGCTGTTTAGTTCTTGCTTGTGTTGGAAGGGTTTTATTTCCGTTCGGTCTCATGCGGTCGAGGCATTGCATGTTAAATCAGATTCAAATGGGCTGAATAATCTGAGCAGTCTGGTTCTCTCCGGAGGCTCCGGCCGTGTGAAGCAGAATCAGGTTCTGTGTGCTGAAGCTCGTCGATAACCTCTGAATGATTAACCAGTTTAATATGCCAGGTCAAGTTTATTTATATAGTGCTTCTTACAGCACAGTTTGCTTCTCAGCAGCAGCAAACAGACAAACAGTGTCAGGATTCAGGATTTTCAGATATGATGTTCTGCATGTTGATAGCATGATGTAAAGTCAAAATTGCGATAAAAAGTCAGAATTGCGATATGAAGTCAAAATTGTGAGATATAAAGTCACAACTGCAATTAAAAAGTCAAAATTGTGATATAAAGTCAAAATTATGATAAAGTCAAAATTGCGATATGAAGTCAGAATTGTGATATGAAGTCAAAATTGCGATATAAAGTCCCAATTGCAATTAAAAAGTCAAAATTGTGATAAAAAGTCAAAATTGCTATAAAAAGTCAGAATTGCGATAAAAAGTCAAAATTGCGATATAAAGTCGAAATTATGATACAAAAAATCGATAAAAAAACTCAAAATTATGATAGTCAAAATTGCGATAAAAAGTCAAAATTGTGATAGTCAAAATTGCGATAAAAAGACAGAATTGCGATAAAAAGTCAAAATTGCGATTAAAAAGTCAAAATTGCGATAAAAAGTCAGAATTGCGATAAAAAGTCAAAATTGCAATATAAAGTCAAAATTATGATAGTCAAAATTGCGATAAAAAGTCAAAATTGTGATAGTCAAAATTGCGATAAAAAGTAAAAATTGCGATTAAAAAGTCAAAATTGCGATAAAAAGTCAGAATTGCGATTAAAAAGTCAAAATTGCGATAAAAAGTCAAAATTGCGATAAAAAGTCAGAATTGCGATAAAAAGTCAAAATTGCGATATAAAGTCAAAATTATGATAGTCAAAATTGCGATAAAAAGTCAAAATTGTGATAGTCAAAACTGCGATAAAAAGTAAAAATTGCGATAAAAAGTCAGAATTGCGATAAAAAGTCAGAATTGCGATAAAAAGTCAGAATTGCGATAAAAAGTCAAAATTGCTATAAAAAGTCAGAATTGCGATAAAAAGTCAAAATTGCTATAAAAAGTCAAAACTGCGATAAAAAGTAAAAATTGTGATAAAAAGTCAAAATTGCTATAAAAAGTCAGAATTGCGATAAAAAGTCAAAATTGCGATATAAGGTCAAAATTATGATAGTCAAAATTGCGATAAAAAGTAAAAATTGCGATTAAAAAGTCAAAATTGCGATAAAAAGACAGAATTGCGATAAAAAGTCAGAATTGCGATAAAAAGTCAAAATTGCAATATAAAGTCAAAATTATGATAGTCAAAATTGCGATAAAAAGTCAAAATTGTGATAGTCAAAATTGCGATAATCAAAGTAAGAATTGCGATTAAAAAGTCAAAATTGTGATAAAAAGTCAGAATTGCGATTAAAAAAGTCAAAATTGCTATAAAAAGTCAGAATTGCGATAAAAAGTCAAAATTGCGATATAAAGTCGCAATTTTGCGACTATCAAAATTATGATAGTCAAAATTGCGATAAAAAGTCAAAATTGTGATAGTCAAAACTGCGATAAAAAGTAAAAATTGCGATAAAAAGTCAGAATTGCGATTAAAAAGTCAAAATTATGATAGTCAAAATTGCGATAAAAAGTCAAAATTGCGATAAAAAGTCAGAATTGCGATTAAAAAGTCAAAATTGCGATATAAAGTCAAAATTATGATAGTCAAAATTGTGATAGTCACAATTGCGATAAAAAGTCACAATTGCGATATATAGTCAAAATTGTGATATAGTCAAAATTGTGATAAAAAGTAAAAATTGCGATAAAAAGGTAAAAATTGCGATATGAAGTCAAAATTGTTTGATATGAAGTCAGAATTGCGATATAAAGTCAAAATTGTGATAAAAAGACAAAATTGCGATATGAAGTCAAAATTGTTTGATATGAAGTCAGAATTGCGATATAAAGTCAAAATTGTGATAAAAAGTCAAAATTGTGATATGAAGTCAAAATTGTGAGATATGAAGTCAGAATTGCAATATAAAGTCAAAATTGTGATAAAAAGTCAAAAATGCGATATGAAGTCAAAAATGTGAGATATAGTCACAATTGCGATTAAAAAGTCAAAATTGTGATAAAAAGTCAAAATTGCGATATAAAGTTAAAATTGTGATAAAAGTCAAAATTGTGATAAAAAGTCAGAATTGTGATATGAAGTCAAAATTGCGATAAAAAGTCAGAATTGTGATATGAAGTCAAAATTTCGATAAAAAGTCAGAATTGTGATATGAAGTCAAAATTGCGATAAAAAGTCAGAATTGTGATATGAAGTCAAAATTGCTATAAAAAGTCAGAATTCTGATATGACGTCAAAATTGCCACAAAAATTCACAATTAGGAGATACAAACTCAGAATTCTGACTTTTTCTTGTAATTCAGTTTTACTCAAGTTTATTTCTTGCAATTCTGATTTTATATCTCAATTTTTATTAGAATTAAGAAGAAAAGTCCAAATTGTGAGATTTGAAATTACGCAAAGTTGCAATAATAATATGATAATATACAAATAAATGGCGGAATATATAAAAACATATGACAAAAAAAATACACAAATAAATAAAAATCACAACCTATGAATTTCATTTCTGCAAGACGTGTTTCTGATTGAAACAGGATACTGAATGAGAATCAGATTTGATTGGACGATTGAAAGTGTCTCACAGTAAGAGCAGGACGATGTTTTTCAGATGGAGCGCTGTGGAATCTGTCAGATCGTGTCTTCGGCAGATCTTCATCATCCTCCGGTGCTGCCGGCCCAGCCTGACCGTCCGGTGCGTCTCCATGGAAACTGGGTGAGCACGCGGTGTGAGGTGCGTCCGGGCGTCCTCTTCCTCACCCGACAGCTGACCTTCGATGAGGACAGCCAGACCTGGACCGGTCAGTACGATCACTTCTCTGACCCCGTCTGCCGTCACCCCACCTTCAGCATCTCAGCCAGCGGACGCTACACCCGCGGAGCTCCATCTGCAGCCATCAGAGGCGCCGTCGAGTTCACCTTCACCGGTCAGTGACCCCACGACCGGACATCACCCGCTGAGCCATCAGTGCTTTAACACGTCACTTCTGCCACTGAAATGTTGACATATGCAAATGAGGCATTCTCTAATTAAATATGAACATATTTCTGAACACTGGATAAAGGCATAATAGAGTTAGAAGTTTTTCCAGAGGGGGTTTTGGATTTCTCTTTTATCATAAATCAGAAAATACTGTCAACAGACAGAAAACAAACATTTTCACCATGTTTTTAGGAGTAAAATGTGTGAATGAAATATGAACAAACCTTCAGAATATAGAGAGGAATAAAACTGTAAACGTTGCTGTTCGTAAGAGATTACGGATTGGATTGGAATTGAAATCTAAACATGCAAATAGATAAAGTGCAATAAAATAAACTTAAAAGTGTATTTTCTATGAAAGACCGTTTTCATCATGGAATAAAAAAATAAAAAGCTAATTTGGACTTTTCCCGCAGTTCAAGATAAATATATTCACAATTCTGTTTTTATTTTCTCCACCATGAAATAAAAGTTAATTGCAATGTTTTATATTGCAGTTCTGACTTTTTTTTTGTGAGATAAAAAGTGATAATTATTAAGCTTCTACAGTAAGAAGACATTATGAAAGTGAAATAGACGTCAAAAACTAGCCTAGTCTGACTAGTCTAGGCTTCCATTATATACAAATAAATTATATATATATATATCTCACCAAATATATAAAATTAAACAACCATTTACTTCTGCAAGATGCATTTCTCACTGATAGGGAGTAACTGAATGAGAATCAGTGAAGGCTGGGATCTGACTGCATCCGTGAGGATTTGACTGAATGATTAAAAGCGTCTCTGTTTGACGTTGGATGTGAAATATGAGAGGGTGAAATCCCACTGGTTTGAGTTTCCTCTCACCCTCATCTCTGTAATGCTGTTCCTCTCCTGCAGTGACGCACATGACGGTGACGCCGATGGATGTGGCCACCACGTCTCTGCTGAACGTCTTCCGAGGGCGAGAGTGTGGCTCCGAGGGCTCGTGGAAGCTGGGCGTCCCGCAGGACGTGACCTGGACCTCGGGCTGCGCGGCGCTGGGCGTGCGTCTGCCTCACACCGAGTACGAGCTCTTCCGCGCCGGCCACGACCCGTCTGGACACAGCCTCCTCTACAACGGCCAGAGACCCAGCGACGGCTCCAGCCCGGACCGGCCCGAGCGACGGCCCACCAGCTTCCAGCCGCCGCTGACCCGCTGCAGTGCCGGGGAGACGGGCGAGCGCCGCGGGGGGCGAGAGGGAGACCAGCGCTTCAGACTGAACTCCGGCTGCGGCTCAAACACGCTGCATGGACTCCTGCCCGTGATCCTGCTGCACACCTTCATGTAGAGACCGAGCCCGTTTGCACTAGCTAGGGAACTCCGGTGGGAACGAACATTCATTGTGTTGTTAATGAAGCGTGACGGGCGTGACACATGCATGCGCTCTGATGTAGGTCCTGATCACCGTTCATCTCTAGATCCACAGCTGCTGGTCTGATGCAGAACCACTGAAAACATCAGCCGTCTGCTGAGCACTGCATAGGACCTGATTGAAACCTCGTCCCGTGACGCCCAAATGAATGAACACGTGATCAGGGTTATTATCGCTAACTAAAACCAAAACAACAAAAATTGTCATTACTTTAAATGTTACCTAAAATAAAATAAAAATAAATATATTTTTAAGCTTTCTGCTAGTTGCCAAGGCAACATTTATCATTTATCTTGCACTAAAATAACTCAAACTGAAAATTATACACTACCAGTCAAGTTTTTGAACGGTAAGGTTTTTAATTCTCTTCTGTTCAACAAACCTGCATTTATTTGATCAGAAATACAGCAAAAGCAGTAAAATTGTGAAATATTATTATAATTTAAAACAGCTGTTTTCTGTGTGAATCTCTGTTAAACTGTAATGTATTTCTGTGATGTGCAGCTGTATTTTCAGCATCATTACTCCAGTCTTCAGTGTCACATGATCTTCAGAAATCATTCTAATATCATGATTTGCTGCTCAAGAAACATTTCTGATTATTATCAATGTTGAACAGTTCTTTCAGGATTCACAGATGAACAGAATGTTTAAAATAAAAATCTTTTACAACATTATAAGTACCTTTAATGTCACCTTTGATCAATTTAAAGCATCCTTGCTAAATAAAAGTATTAATTTCTATCATTTCTTTATCAAAAAAAAAAAAAATGTAAATGAAATACTGACTCCAGGATTGTGAACGGTAGAGCGTATAATGTTACAAAAGATTTTTATTTCAGATAAATGCTGTTCTTCTGAACTTTCTATTCATCAAAGAACCCTGAAAATAAACTGTTTTCAACACTGATAATAATCAGAAATGTTTCTTGAGCAGCAAATCATCATATTAGAATGATTTCTGAAGATCATGTGACACTGAAGACTGGAGTAATGATGCTGAAAATACAGCTGCGCATCACAGAAATAAATTACACTTTAACAGAGATTCACATAGAAAACAGCTGTTTTACATTTTAATAATATATCACCATTTTACTGCTATTACTGTATTTCTGATCAAATAAATGCAGGCTTGGTGCGCAGAAGAGGCTTCTGTAAAAAACATTAAAAATCTTACTGTTCAGAAACAGTGCACATGCATTACGAAATAAAGTTAACAATATAAAAATTACAATTAATTTATTTGTTAAAATGAGAACAGAAAATATATATAAAAACCTAATTCACTATATTAATGAAAACTATAATATTTAAATGATACTAAAATATCATTGTTTGGTTTGGATGCCGTTCATCGAGTCATTTTTAAAGAATAATAGACCATTTCTGACCGTCAGTCTAATCATAAAACACATTTATTGAACACATTTCTGGCGCTGGATCATTAACAGACACACGTAACAGAGAGACACTTACAGTGCGTCCAGATCTCACGCACAGCTGATCATGTGACGAAGCGCACCGCATCAAGAGTGATAAAGATTCTTTATTAGCATGTTAAACACCACGGGACAGGACCGCAGACGGGGCTCATTCAGTCAAGTTGCCTCACAATCGAATATATTATAATTTGCATAAAGAAAACTCCATGAAGTGATTCGAATGCTCTGTGTTTGTGTTCGTGAGGGAAACGCGGCAGACGTCGTCACAGTCGAGAAAACAAACGTGTAGCGAAGCAGCAGAGACGATCGGCTTGTGTTTGTGTGACGATGAGTCCGCATTACTTCCAAAGAACATGTACATGACACTTAAAACACTCCATTAAACTCTTAATAAAACACAGAGAGAGAGAAACACGTCCTTGTATTGATTGAGAGGATGTTTTTCAGGTCTATCACTGCTAGCGACGCTCGGACAATTTCAGAGAAACCCACCCGGAACCAGACGGAGGAAAAAAGGGAGAGACGAGACGAGACGAGCCGCCGGCCCGCTTCAGAGAGAGAGAGAGTGTGTGTGTGTGTGTGTGTGTGTGTGTGTGTGTGAGAGAGAGAAAGCCAAGGCCCGTTTGAATGATCCTGTACACAGACATGTTTGCTTCCTCTGCGCTGACGCCACGCTCGTCCAGAACTCTACAAGACAAACTTCCCGAGGAAGAAGCCGATGAAGACGGCGGCGAGGACCACCAGCAGTGACGGCAGCGATCTGGAGGACGGGTCCTTGCTCAGCATCGCCGCTGAAGACCTGGAGACGGAGCTGTCCAACTGATTAGCCTTCCTCATCCTCAGCCCTTCATCCTGACGAAGAGCGACACACAAACACACACACACACACACACACACACACACACACACTGGAGTCATCATCAGTGAGCCGCAGTCTGCTGTAATCATATCTGAGCTTGTTACGCCACCTAGTGCTCAAAGCTCTGCTGTGCAACACTTCCAGAGTGTTCTGATGCGAAGCAGTCGCTCAAACTCGGTTCTGCTGGTTATAATTCATAAAACGGCAAATTTGAGGGTTTAAAGAATTTAATTCATAGTGTAAAAATTATTATGATGAAATATAGTACAACAGCCTATATTTTAGTCTTCATTTTTAAAATTAGAGATAAAATAGCCATGTATGTCTCAGAAAAAACATGAGCACTTGTAATATTTTTTTTCCTATCACAAGTAAAATTCTCTATTATATTTATTAATTTAATTATTTTATTTCTTTTTTATACATAAATTTAAATTCCTGAGTAAGAATCTGTTTTCTGGTAGACTATAATTCCTGTGTTTTATCGTTGATGGGCATAAAAAACTAAAAATCTTTAAAAACAACAACTTTATGTTAGTGCCGTCAAGCGATTAATCACATCCAAAATAAAAGTCTTTGTTTACATAATGTGTGTGTGTGCTGTGTATATTTATTATGCATATATAACACACACATGCATGTACACATTAAAGAAAAATGTTACTTTTATTAAATATATTAAATTATATGAATATAAATATATACATGTAAATATTTTCAATATATATGCTGTATATATATATATATATGTGTGTGTGTGTGTACATAATAAATATACACATATTATGTAAACAAAGATTTTTATTTTGGATGCGATTAATCGCTTGACGGCACTAATTTATATATATATACACATTATATATATATATATATATATATATATATATATATATATATATATATAGTTTTTTTTTTTGTTTGGTCTTTTTTGTCATTCTTTACTTGCTGATATAAAAGATGTTTGGCATGAATAAACAAAAAATAGAGTTAAAATAATAATAAAAATAATAATAATTATTATTATTAATCAGTCTGATTGGGCTCCTAAAATAAAACAAAACACTTACTAAAAAAGATGAAGTATTTGATGTTGAATAAATGGTGAAAGGTGTCTGTGTGACTGTGTTAGGTGACAGTAATCCTGAGCCGGTTTCAGAGCTGGATCTGTCCTGCAGTACCTTGAGCTGGTGGTTTTCGTCCAGCAGCTTCTCGACCTCCGTCTGCAGTCTCTTGCACTCGTCCGTCAGCCTCCTCGTCTCCGTGTCGTCCGTGGACAGCGCGCCGGCTCTGGCTCCTGACGAGGCGTTCACAGCAGCCTCCAGCTCGTTCTGAGCAGAACACACACGCTACAGGATCAGGGTTACACAGCGATGGTGACGTATAAACACACACTCACCACCTTCTCCAGGTCTGAGGGCATCTCAAACACGCAGCGCAGCTTGGAGTCCATCAGGTCGTCCGGCTTGGCATCTTTCCACTGCGTGTGAGAAAACACATGAGGTCAGGCGCTCACACACGTCTCCTGCGCTCGAATACAGACGGACGGAAATAGTGTCGCAGAATTATTAATTAAGTAATCATTTTTTTTAAAGGCATTTATTCAGTAGAATCAGCATAAATCTGTTCATTGTGAACACAGTTAATTTAGTTCAGTATGCAGATGCAGATGAAAGACTGTCAGATATGATGCCATCACGGTTATTAGTGTGTGTTTGGTCTGAAGACGAGCTGCTGCTGATGAAGACGATGCTCACCAGGGCCTCCAGGTCACTCGCGCCGGCCGGCACCAGGATGGACTGCACCATGAACTTGTGCTTGCTCTTCTCGTTCGGGTCGTAGTCGAAGGGCTGCAGCATGACTGGAGGAGAGCAGAGAGAGCGTCAGGGTCAGGGGTCAGCGGTCAGCGCACCGATCGCTCACCAGCTGCGGGGCTCACCTGAGACGGTGACGGTGGCGCCGGGATCGATGACGCCGCTGTTGGGCCGCACGCAGTAGCGCCGAGGAGCCGTGGTCTTCACTTTGAAGCATACTCTTCTGTCGGACGGGTTCCTCAGCTTCAGGTTAGCGGTCACCACATCTGTGAAGGGTCCTGCACACATCAGAGCAGCTTAACGAGGCAGCAGACATGACATTCAGAAATATCCACACACAACCAGCGGACACGCTCATCACGAGAGAGACGAACAACTAACCCTCAGAGCGGGTCCGTTTGGACCCAGAAGACATGCATACAAATTAAAAACAGTTTTCGTAAAGAAACTAAACTCGGCGAATACTCCGAATACACACTGATGCATGTCAGACTTCTCACAATTATTTTTTTAGAGATATAACCATTACATTTTTTAAAAAAAAATTGTCATTTTGGACCCAGGTGTGTATAGAGAACTAGTGCCAAAAAATGATCTAAGACAGTAGATATGAGTATTATTAAAATCTACTGATAGCAGCATAAAAAAAAAATTCAGTTCTGAAAGTGAAAGTTTATTCAAGTAAAAAGAAAAAAAAAAAAAAATATATATATATATATATATATATATATATATATATATATATATTAATGTTGTTTTATTGAAATAAATATGTAGGTTTAATTAATTTGGACTGTTGTAACAATCACGAGTTATTAATTCAAAGGCATATGATGAAGTTCCATTCATTCTAATTCTGATAATTCTCAGATCAAATGTTGTTATAATTTTCATACAATGATATATTCAAATAAAATGTCTACAATATTAAAAAAATATTATATATGTTTGGCATAATCGTATTTTTTTCAGGTTCACGAAATATTATTTTTTTTAATAATAAAGAAGGGGTAAATGCAGTAATAACATGTTAATTCAAAACTTGCAATTTTTAGAATTTGCTGATCAGATACAACAGTTTTAGTTGAAGAAGCATCAGAGTTAATCTGATCTGAATAAACTCTTCACTCAGAATGAGCTGATCAGTGCTCTGACTGTTAGATAACAACACCTTCAAACACCGCGAATCAGTAATGAAGACAGCTCTGCTGCTAACAGTGACAGCTGACCGACACCGAGCACACTACCGAGTCAACATCCACCCTCACTAACAGAACCAGCGCTGCCCCACAGGCCTGCGCATCCCCGGGCCTCGCGTGGACCGCCGGCCGGGGGAGTGATGATGCGGGCGGGCGGCGTGGCCCGGGGGCCTCCGTGACTGGACCGCGACACGCGCGCTTACCTCTGAAGCGGAGGTCGCTCGGCGGGTCGAGGATCAGAACCTGCTCCAGTCTGGACATGACAGCCGTTAAACGGGACGCGGTCGCGTGCTGCTCAAGAGCCCCGGCCACGACGCGCGCGCGCACTCACGGTCACACACCCGCGCAGCGCGGGCACGGGGGTACACGTCACGCAGATGAACGGGAGAAACGGCCGCGGATTTGATTTCCCGCGCGCTTGCCTTATTTCTGTAAGTGCGTGTTTTCATTAAAAGCTAAAGGCGCGAGAATTACTGTCCTCGTCAGAAGCGCGTCAGCAGCTGCGCGCGGGAAGGCCGCAGTGCGCATGCGCAGAGCCTGAACTTACACGTCATTACAGACAAACAACACACATAAAATAAAGAATAAAAAACAAACGCACACAAAATAAAGGAAGAATTGCTGCGCACGCTTTTATAAAAAAAATTAAAAAAAAATAAAACACGTTTGGTATTCATATATTTGACTTTAAGTGAATTCACAATGCATTTTAGAATATATTTACTATTATCATCTTTATTCTGAGTGAAAACACCGAACAAAAATATCACGACAACACTGTATTCTTGCACATGAATGCATTTACATTTAGTCATTTAGCGACGTTTGAGTTCTGGTGTTCACTGCGCATGCGTCGAGACACCGTGCGTGCGCGTTCTAGAGGCTGCCCGCGCGTGCGTGATAAAGGCTGAGACGTGCGCGGGCCCGGCGGCAGTGCTCGACTGGAGTTCCGAGGCGTGTTTTTGTGTAGTTTTGTGTGTTTTGTGTAGTTTGTGTTGGTCATCAGCAAAGAAGCGGCTTAGATGTAGAAGCGGCGCAGGATGGCGGGTGTGTAGAGCTGCACACACACACACAGACACACACACACACACACTCGCGCTCTCTCTGACTGTGGTGTGTTTTCAGATCTCTCTCTGCTGCAGGACTCGCAGGAGGACACGGACGGATGTGAGTTATCTTCAGGTGTAGTGTGTGTGTGTGTGTGTGTGTGTGTGTGTGTGTGTGTGTGTGTGTGTGTGTGTGTGTGTGTGTGTGTGTGTGTGTGAGAGAGAGAGAGAGAGAGTGTGTGTGTGTGTGAGTGTGTGTGTGAGAGAGAGAGTGTGTGTGTGAGAGAGAGAGAGAGAGAGGGTGTGTGTGTGTGTTGATGAGAGAGAGAGTGTGTGTGTGTGTGTGTGTGAGAGAGAGAGAGTGTGTGTGTGTGAGAGAGAGAAAGAGAGAGTGTGTGTGTGTAAGAGAGAGTGTGTGTGTGTGTGTGTGTGAGTGTGTGTGTGTGTGTGTGTGTGTGTGTGTGTGTGTGTGTGAGAGAGAGAGAGAGAGAGAGTGTGTATGTATGAGAGTGTGTGTTCTGTGTCTGGGTGTGTGTGTGTGTGAGAGAGAGAGAGAGAGAGAGAGTGAGTGTGTATGTATGAGAGTGTGTGTGTGTGTGTGTGTGTGTGTGTTCTGTGTCTGGGTGTGTGTGTGTGTGTGTGTGAGAGTGAGTGTGTGTGCGCGTGTGTGTGTGCGCGTGTGAGTGAGAGAGTGTGTGTGTGTGTGTGTGAGAGAGTGAGTGTTGTGTGTGTGTGTGTGTGTGTGTGTGTGTGAGAGAGTGAGTGTTCTGTGTGTGTGTGTGTGTTCTGTGTGTGTGAGAGAGTGAGTGTTCTCTGTGTGTGTGTGTGTGTGTGTGTGTGTGTGAGAGAGTGAGTGTTCTGTGTGTGTGTGTGTGTGTGTGTGTGTGTGTGAGAGAGTGAGTGTTCTCTGTGTGTGTGTGTGTTCTGTGTCTGGGTGGGTTCTGTGTCTGGGTGTGACTCTGTTATTGTGTTCAGTGCTGGACTTCGTGTCTCAGGATGAGATGTTGACTCCTCTGGGTCGACTGGACAAGTACATCAGCAGCGAGAACATCTTCAACAGGTGAGCGCCGCTCTGACACACAGAGCCCTGTTCATTTAGGATGCTGTATCCCACAATGCAGTGCACCTGACCGCTGTTTCACTGTGTTGGGTGTGTTCAGGCAGATGGTGGCCCGCAGTCTTCTGGACACGCTCCGGGCGGTCAGCGAGGATGAGCGCGACTGTGTGTCTGTGCTGGAGCAGATCGACAGACTCGCAGACGACTCGGGTACTGAACCGATTCACCGATTCACCGATTCACTGATTCACCGATTCACTGAGTCACTGATTCACCGATTCACTGAGTCACTGATTCACCGATTCACTGATTCACCGAGTCACTTATTCACCGAGTCACCGATTCACAGAGTCACCAATTCACTGATTCACTGAGTCACTGGTTCACTGAGTCACTGATTCACCGAGTCACTGATTCACTGATTCACCGAGTCACTGATTCACTGATTCACCGTCCAGTCAGAGGCTGTTTCTCAACTCCAAGAACGCAAAGAATGGACTTGTGTCCTCGTGGTCAGGCTACTCAGAAGGACACGAGAACACAGAACACATCTTTGTGAGAATTGTGATGTGCTGGAATTTATGCAAAATTCAAATGCATGCTTATTTAAATAGAAAATGAGTCATTTTCATATTTAAACATTATTTCAGAACACGTGTAATACAGATCCATCTTTAATTTGGTGGTTCATGAAGCTTTTCTGTTCGATCGTTTCTTATCTTCATGTATTATCACACATTTATATCTCAGCATCGCTCATGTGCTGTATATCCAGCCTTGTTTTGTTTGTCCGGCTGTGCTTTCTGAATAATGGTTTGTAGTTTTGACGGCATGCTGTTTGTCCGTCAGAGCCGACGGTTCGAGCGGAGCTCATGGAGCAGATCCCACACATCGCTATCTTCTGTCAGGAGAACAGACCTTCCATTCCCTTCGCTTTCTCCAAGTACCTGCTTCCCATCGTGGTGCGATACCTGTCCGACCAGAACAACCTGGTAGGTGTGCGCTCCGTGTGCTGCTGCGGCTCCTCGGCAGCGCTGCTAAGAGACCTGCTGCTGTTCCCGTCAGGTGCGTAAGACGAGTCAGGCGGCGCTGCTGGTGCTGCTGGAGCAGGAGCTGATGGAGCGAGGAGACGTGGAGAGCCTGGTGTGTCCAGTGCTGGTGGATCTGACCGCTCCCGACAGCAGCGACGACGTCAAGACCGAAGCCATGGCGGTGAGTCCGTGCTGCTGCAGCTGCTTCCACACGCACCACAGGAGGGAA
Source organism: Cyprinus carpio (assembly GCF_018340385.1). Classification (NCBI taxonomy): domain Eukaryota; kingdom Metazoa; phylum Chordata; class Actinopteri; order Cypriniformes; family Cyprinidae; genus Cyprinus; species Cyprinus carpio. The sequence continues at coordinate 25,614,429 of NC_056595.1, forward strand.
ACTTTACCATTAAGCCTTACATTTCTGGACAGTGATCTGATCTTCAGATTAAATTTCTTGTCTGTTTTCTGTGTGAATCTCTGTTAAAGTGTAATTTATTTCTGTGATGTGCAGCTGTATTTTCAGCATCATTACTCCAGTCTTCAGTGTCACATGATCTTCAGAAATCATTCTAATATGATGATTTGCTGCTCAAGAAACATTTCTGATTATTATCAATGTTGAAAACATAAACATTTTTGTAGAAACTTAATAAAAAAAAAAAAGTAATTTAATCAAGGACGCATTAAATTGATCAAAAGTGACAGTAAAGACATTATAATGTTACAAAAGATTTCTATTTCAGATAAATGCTGTTCTTTTGAACTTTGTGTTCATCTGTGAATCCTGAAAAATAAAATGCATCACAGTTTCCACAAAAATATTAACGTATTCAACATTGATAATAATCAGAAATGTTTCTTGAGCAGCAAATCATCATATTAGAATGATTTCTGAAGATCATGTGACACTGAAGACTGGAGTAATGATGCTGAAAATACAGCTGCACATCATAGAAATAAATTACACTTTAACAGAGATTCACACAGAAAACAGCTGATTTACATTCTAATAATATTTCACTGTTTTTGCTGTATTTCTGATCAAATAAACGATGCTGAAAGGGTTAACGTGCAGTGTGTGTGTGGGACAGAAACACACTCTCATCGGGTCATAAAGAGTGTTTGTTTGTGCTGGTTTAATCTCAGATCATTTGTAAAGTGGCTCCGATGGTGGGGAGGGACGTCACCGAGCGGCTCTTCCTGCCGCGCTTCTGCGAGATGTGCTGCGACAGCAGGATGTTCCACGTGCGCAAGGTGCGTGAATCTGATTGGCTCAGCAGGACGACGGCTGAATCTGATTCGCCGGTGCTCGTGTTCGGTCCTCGGCGCTCATCAGACGTGTGTTTGTGTCCGACAGGTGTGTGCGGCGAACTTCGGGGACATGTGCGGCGTGGTCGGAGGAGAGGCGACGGAGGAGCTGCTGGTAGGGTCAGCACCGGGAGACGCGGGGCAAGCTGTCACGCAGCTTAACAAGTGCTTGGTTTCTCTAGCGGCAAGATATTTTAATTTGCAATATTGATGTATGGTTTTTTGTTTGCTTTTGTATTCCATGGTAGTTTTTATGCTTCGCTCAGTGTTGTAGGTGTGTAGGAACACTAAGACAGGGCTCATTCACGCGTGACCGCTCGCCCCATCTCCTGTGTGAGAGTCGCTCTGGTCGAGTTCGGCTGGGAACGGCTGGCTCAGGTGATGTGATTGTGTCTCTCTTCCGGTCAGCTGCCGCGGTTCTTCCAGCTGTGCTCTGATAACGTGTGGGGGGTGCGGAAGGCCTGCGCCGAGTGCTTCATGACCGTCTCCTCGGCCTCGTCTCCAGACGTGCGGCGCACCAAACTCTCGTCTCTGTTCATCAGTCTGATCAGCGACCCGTCGCGCTGGGTGCGTCACACACACACACACACACACACACACACACACACACACACACACATACACACACACGCGCTGTACTGCCCCCCCACCACCCCAAATTCCCACACTTTTCTAGATTACATTTTTTTCCGTTCAATTTTTCTGGATTACATTTAAATGCTTAAAGTGTTAGTTATCAGTATATCTAATTAATTTAAATCGATACAAGTTAACAATCATTTAATACAAGTTCAAAAGTGATTACATTTTAATCTAATACTTTTTCATCTTTTTCCAGCTTCCATGTTTTCTGGACTAATTTTTCTCCATTACATTTTAACAGTTAGGTTAAATGTGAATATTCATAAAGCTTTCCAATTTCCAAAAAGTTGAACAAACTACATTTTTAGGGCCCTTTGAAATCTTTTTTACAATTTCTGTTTTATTTTGTTTCTCCATTTTCTGTTTTAATTTTTCTGTGGTCCATTATAATGATTCAATAAAATTTTACTGATCAGTATAATGTTAAATCACTAGGGTTTTTAAAAGATATATATTTTAATAATTAAAGAATTTATTACAATTTTAGGGCTCTATGAAATATGAAAAAAAAAAAATTTTCCAGATTTTTTTTTACTTTATTCAAATATATGATCAAAATAATGTATAAAACTAATAATTGTATTGATCATTTAAAATTTAAACAATTTTTTTTTTTTTAAATAAATTGAATTAAATTAAAACAAGGATAAAAAAAATGTGGTATTACCATTTTATTATTATTTATTATTATTATTTATTTTGTTGGAATGAAGTGTAGTTTTTCGTTTTTCTGTGTTTGAATATAGTTTTCACAAATGAAATGCAAAAGTGTCTTTCAGAGCAGCTCTGGAGATGATTTATCAGTTTATTAAACCAAAATGTGTTGAATTCAGTCAGACTGCACATTATGCAGTAAATGTCATGTTTAGCGGTGTTGTGCTCTCAGGTGCGTCAGGCCGCGTTCCAGTCCCTCGGTCCGTTCATCTCCACCTTCGCGAGCCCCAGCAGTAACGCGAGTCAGTTCTTCAGAGACGAGGAGCGGAGCGGCGCGCAGACACACAGGTGAGACGAGAGCCTGATGATGAGATCTGAGTCACTCACTCACTCACTCACTCACTCACTCACTCACTCACCCACCCACTCACTCACTCACTCACTCACCCACTCACTCACACACTCACTCACTCACTCACCCACCCTCACTCACTCACCCACTCACCCACTCACCCACTCACTCACCCACTCACCCACTCACTCACTCACTCACTCACACACTCACTCACTCACTCACACACTCACACACTCACTCACCCACCCACTCACCCACTCACTCACCCACTCACTCACCCACTCACTCACCCACTAAAACAAACCAACCAACTCACTCATTCACTCACCCACTCACTCATTCACTCACCCACTCACTCACTCACTCACTCACCCACCCACTCACCCACTCACTCACTCACTCACACACTCACCCACCCACTCACCCACTCACTCACTCACTCACACTCACCCACTCACCCACCCACTCACCCACCCACTCACTCACCCACTCACCCACCCACTCACCCACCCACTCACTCACTCACTCACACACTCACCCACCCACTCACCCACTCTCTCACCCACTCACTCACCCACTCACCCACCCACTCACCCACTCACTCACCCACCCACTCACTCACCCACCCACTCACTCATTCACACACTCACCCACCCACTCACTCAATCATTCACTCACCCACTCACCCACTCACTCACTCACTCACTCACTCACTCACTCACTCACTCACTCACACTCACCCACTCACTCACCCACTCACCCACTCACTCACCCACTCACTCACTCACTCACTCACTCACTCACTCAAACACACACTCACTCACTCACACACTCACTCACTCACACACTCACTCACTCACCCCACCACCACTCACCCACTCACTCACCCACTCACTCACCCACCCACTCACTCACTCACTCACACACTCACTCACTCACACACTCACCCACTCACTCACCCACTCACTCACTCACCCACTCACTCACCCACTCACCCACACACTCACTCACACACTCACTCACCCACCCACCCACTCACCCACCCACTCACTCACTCACTCACTCACTCACTCACTCACTCACTCACCCACTCACCCACCCACTCACTCACTCACTCACTCACTCACACACACACTCACTCACACACTCACACACTCACTCACCCACCCACTCACCCACTCACTCACCCACTCACTCACCCACTCACTCACCCACTCACCCATTCACTCACCCACTCACTCACTCATTCACTCACCCACTCACTCATTCACTCACCCACCCACTCACTCACTCACACACTCACTCACACACTCACCCACACACTCACACACACACCCACTCACTCACCCACTCACTCACCCACTCACTCACTCACCCACCCACTCACCCACCCACTCACCCACTCACTCACTCACTCACACACTCACTCACACACTCACTCACCCACACACTCACCCACTCACTCACCCACTCACTCACACACTCACTCACTCACTCACTCACTCACTCACCCAAACCACCCACCCACTCACCCACCCACTCACTCACACACACACACACTCACTCACACACTCACCCACCCACTCACTCACTCACACACTCACTCACACACTCACTCACCCACACACTCACTCACTCACCCACCCACTCACCCACCCACTCACTCACCCACTCACTCATTCACTCACTCATTCACTCACCCACTCACTCACTCACTCACCCACTCATTCACTCACTCACTCACTCACTCACACACTCACACACTCACACACTCACTCACTCACACACTCACTCACCCACACACTCACTCACTCACACACCCACACACTCACTCACCCACTCACCCACTCACTCACCCACTCACCCACTCACTCACCCACTCACTCACTCACACACTCACACACTCACTCACTCACTCACTCTCACACTCACTCACTCACACACTCACTCACTCACACACACACACACTCACTCACCCACTCACCCACTCACTCACCCACTCACTCACCCACTCACACACTCACACACTCACTCACTCACTCACTCACACACTCACTCACTCACACACTCACTCACTCACTCACACACTCACACACTCACTCACTCACACACTCACTCACTCACTCACACACCCACACACTCACTCACTCACTCACTCACCCACTCACCCACTCACCCACTCACTCACCCACTCACTCACTCACTCACTCACTCACTCACACACACACTCACTCACTCACTCACTCACTCACTCACACACACACTCACTCACTCACACACACACACACTCACTCACCCACTCACTCATTCACTCACCCACTCACTCACTCACCCACCCACTCACTCACCCACTCACTCACTCACTCACACACTCACTCACTCACCCACTCACTCACTCACTCACCCACTCACCCACCCACTCACCCACCCACTCACTCACTCACTCACTCACTCACCCACTCACTCACCCACTCACTCACCCACTCACTCACCCACTCACTCACTCACTCACCCGGGTGTGTTTGACCCGTCCAGCACAGACGCAGAGGCCGTGTGTGCGCAGCAGGAGACCGCGGGCCGCGAGGAGCAGGACGAGGACCGAGCAGCGCAGACGGCCGAGAGTCTGACCGCAGACGACTCCCAGAAGTGCCTTCCTTCATCATCGGAGGAGATCCCGGAGCAGGAGCTCTTCAACTCCTTCCACTTCTGGAGGACGCCCATCCCGCGGATCGACCCGGAGCTGGAGCTGCTGGAGGAGGACAGGCGGCCCTCGGCCCCGGCGCTGGACAGGAAGCACCTGCAGGAGCTGATCGAGAACCTGGAGCCGCACATCGATGACCCCGACGTCAAAGGTGAGCGCTGCTGCCGAGGAGAACACCTGGAGACCTTCATCAAGACAGTTCATTGAGTTCTATATAAAAATGTTAAGAGCTGATTTCATCTAATTGTGTTTCTACTTCAAGTCGTTGCTGAAATATAAACATTTTAAGAGGATTGCATTGAAAACTTGTTTTCATGAAGGATTTATTTCAAACATATACTGAAATAGTTAAAATATGATTGTAATGTACATGTTTATTTAATAATCCACACTCATGTGCGCTGGATCAGATCTGCACTTCTGAGGGTCACTGTGATCTTCAGGAGCTGGACGCCGGAGCGGGATCTCCGTGTCAGCGGAAGGAAATGAGTTCAGGAAGTTGCTGAAACACTGAGCAGAAAAGCAGAAGGAGTGACGCACAGAAACATGTCTTGAGTGTGTTTGCTTCACATCTGAAGATTCTTCAGAACTGTCCACAGCTCTCAAACCTTTAACATTTATCATCTCATTACATGATGTGTGATTAAATCATAAATATCTCCTGTGTGAGCCTCTTGTTTACTGAACTGTTGTATGAATCAGTGCTGCAGATATTGTGGAGAAACGGCACTCTTTATATCATATGATATGAATATAAGAGTGCTCACATCACTGCATTCTAATAGACTTCATCACACACACACACACACACACACACACACAGTCGTCCTGCTTCATGATCGTCAGCGTCAGTGTGAGATGACCGTCAGCTCTGGACGGGGGAGCTGTGCTAATCGTTATTATTTCAGATGTAATCACACCTAATTAATGTGTTAACTGGACAGTCCTAATACTGGACGGTGTTTAATATGAGTGTGTTCTGTGTCCAGCACAAGTGGACGTCCTGACTGCTGCTCTGAGAGCCACGGCGCTGGACTCTGGACTGGAAGACGCTTTCATGGAGCCTCGAGCCGCTCGATCAAACCCTTTCAGCTCCCAGCAGCCCTCAGAACACCTGCCAGCCGACACACAGGTGAACACACACACACACACTCTCACACACACACACACACACTCTCACTCCTGAACTCCTGTCAGCCGACACACAGGTGAACACACACACACACACACACACCTGAGCTCCTGTCAGCTGACACACAGGTACACACACACAATCACGAACACACACACCCTCACTCACTCACACACACACATACACACACACACACACACACACACTCACTCCGGAACTCCTGTTAGCCAACATACTATGGAAGTCAGTGGTTATCAAGCTTCTTCAGAATATCTTCTGTGTTTTTGGTTTCGGGTGAACTGTTCCTGTAATGTTCTTTTTATTGTTTGGTCATTAAGTTTCCTAAAGGTTGTGTCGTTAGACTAGCTTCATGGTTGTTACTAGTCTCTTCGCACAGATGTTTTAACATCATTAAGTGTAGAAGACTCAGTGACTCTGAATCTGGCTGAGCTGAATGGTTTCATGCGTGTTGTGTTTCAGAGGCGTGTGACGCGTGACGACGATGATTCTGACGCAAGCGACTGCTGCCTGCATCCTGAAGACGAGAGGAAGTCCAAACAGCAGGTCAGTGCCACATCACTGTCTCAATCCCATCATGCACTGCTCTGGCCGACTCTGTCCCATCATGCAATGCTCTGACCAACTCTGTCCCATCATGCACTGCTCTGACAGACTCTGTCCCATCATGCACTGCTCTGACAGACTCTATACTATCATGCTCTGCTCACTGTCTCTGGCCCATCATGCATTGCTCTGACCGACTCTGTCCCATCATGCACTGCTCTGACAGACTCTGTCCCATCATGCACTGCTCTGACAGACTCTGTCCCATCATGCACTGCTCTGACAGACTCTGTCCCATCATGCACTGCTCTGACCGACTCAGTCCCATCATGCACTGCTCTGACCGACTCTATCCCATCATGCACCGCTCTGACCGACTCTGTCCCATCATGCACTGCTCTGACAGACTCTATCCCATCATGCACTGCTCTGACAGACTCTGTCCCATCATGCTCTGCTCACTGTCTCTGTCCCATCATGCACTGCTCTGACCGACTCTGTCCCATCATGCATGCTCTGACAGACTCTGTCCCATCATGCACTGCTCTGACAGACTCTATCCCATCATGCTCTGCTCACTGTCTCTGTCCCATCATGCTCTGCTCACTGTCTCTGTCCCATCATGCACTGCTCTGACAGACTCTATCCCATCATGCTCTGCTCACTGTCTCTGTCCCATCATGCTCTGCTCACTGTCTCTGTCCCATCATGCACTGCTCTGACAGACTCTGGCCCATCATGCACTGCTCTGACAGACTCTGGCCCATCATGCACTGCTCACTGTCTCTGTCCCATCATGCACTGCTCTGACAGACTCTGCCCATCATGCACTGCTCTGACAGACTCTGGCCCATCATGCTCTGCTCACTGTCTCTGTCCCATCATGCACTGCTCGACAGACTCTATCCTATCATGCACTGCTCTGACAGACTCTATCCTATCATGCACTGCTCTGACAGACTCTATCCCATCATGCACTGCTCTGACAGACTCTATCCCATCATGCACTGCTCACTGTCTCTGTCCCATCATGCACTGATCTGACAGACTCTATCCCATCATGCACTGCTCTGACAGACTCTATCCCATCATGCTCTGCTCACTGTCTCTGTCCCATCATGCTCTGCTCACTGTCTCTGTCCCATCATGCTCTGCTCACTGTCTCTGTCCCATCATGCTCTGCTCACTGTCTCTGTCCCATCATGCACTGCTCTGACAGACTCTATCCCATCATGCACTGCTCTGACAGACTCTATCCTATCATGCTCTGCTCACTGTCTCTGTCCCATCATGCTCTGCTCACTGTCTCTGTCCCATCATGCACTGCTCTGACAGACTCTATCCCATCATGCACTGCTCTGACGGACTCTATCCCATCATGCACTGCTCTGACAGACTCTGTCCCATCATGCACTGATCTGACAGACTCTATCCCATCATGCACTGCTCACTGTCTCTGTCCCATCATGCACTGCTCACTGTCTCTGTCCCATCATGCACTGCTCTGACTGACTCTATCCCATCATGCACCGCTCTGACCGACTCTGTCCCATCATGCACTGCTCACTGTCTCTGTCCCATCATGCTCTGCTCACTGTCTCTGTCCCATCATGCACTGCTCTGACAGACTCTATCCCATCATGCACTGCTCTGACAGACTCTATCCTATCATGCACTGCTCTGACAGACTCTATCCCATCATGCACTGCTCTGACAGACTCTATCCTATCATGCTCTGCTCACTGTCTCTGTCCCATCATGCACTGCTCTGACAGACTCTATCCTATCATGCACTGCTCTGACAGACTCTATCCCATCATGCTCTGCTCACTGTCTCTGTCCCATCATGCTCTGCTCACTGTCTCTGTCCCCATCATGCTCTGCTCACTGTCTCTGTCCCATCATGCTCTGCTCACTGTCTCTGTCCCATCATGCACTGCTCTGACAGACTCTATCCCATCATGCACTGCTCTGACAGACTCTATCCTATCATGCTCTGCTCACTGTCTCTGTCCCATCATGCCTCTGCTCACTGTCTCTGTCCCATCATGCACTGCTCTGACAGACTCTATCCCATCATGCACTGCTCTGACAGACTCTATCCTATCATGCTCTGCTCACTGTCTCTGTCCCATCATGCTCTGCTCACTGTCTCTGTCCCATCATGCACTGCTCTGACAGACTCTATCCCATCATGCACTGCTCTGACAGACTCTATCCCATCATGCTCTGCTCACTGTCTCTGTCCCATCATGCTCTGCTCACTGTCTCTGTCCCATCATGCACTGCTCTGACAGACTCTATCCCATAATGCACTGCTCTGACAGACTCTGTCCCATCATGCACTGCTCTGACCGACTCTGTCTCATCATGCACTGCTCTGACCGACGCTATCCCATCATGCACTGCTCTAACGACTCTGTCCCATGATGCTGTGCTGCAGGATGTGGTTCCCCAGGCGCTGCTGGAGCAGTATCTGTCGATGACTGACCCGTCTCGCGCTCAGACGGTGGATATGGAGATCGCCAGGCACTGTGCCTTCAGTCTGCCGGGTGTAGCACTGACCCTGGGACGACAGAACTGGCACTGCCTGCGCGACACGTACGAGACGCTGGCCTCCGACATGCAGGTGTGTGTGTGTTTGTGTGTGTGTGTGTGTGTGTGTGTAACATACTGGTAAAATAATGTGTAGACTGAATGCACTGTAAGTCACTTTGGATAAAAGCGTTTGCTAAATGCATAAATGTAAATGAAATGTAAGTGTGTGTCTCTCTCTGTGTGTGTGTGTGTGTGTGTCAGTGGAAGGTGCGGCGGACGCTGGCGTTCTCCATCCATGAGCTGGCTCTGATTCTGGGAGATCAGCTGACCGCTGCTCATCTGGTGCCCATCTTCAACAGCTTCCTGAAGGACCTGGACGAGGTGCGCATCGGCGTCCTCAAGCACCTCTACGACTTCCTCAAGGTCTCTGCACATTACAGAATCACTGATAGCTCTGTCTGTGTCTCTCATTCTCTTGGCCTTTTTTCTCTTTTATTTGTCTTTATTTAGAGACAGACAGTCAGTCTTGTTTCTGGAGGAGGATGATGATGATGGTGTGTGTGTGTGTGTGTGTGTGTGTTGGTCTTGCAGCTGCTGCATCAGGACACTCGGAGGAAGTATCTGTATCAGCTGCAGGAGTTTCTGGTGACAGATAACAGTCGTAACTGGAGGTTTCGCTCAGAGCTGGCCGAGTACGATCCTTCACACTGATGTCAGTCCAGTCGGAGAGTGTGTGTGTGTGTTCTGACCTGTGTGTGTGTGTGTCACAGGCAGCTGGTGCTGTTGCTGGAGCTGTACAGTGCTCAGGATGTTCATGATTATCTGCGGCCGCTGGCGCTCTGTCTGTGTACTGACCGGGTGTCGTCTGTGCGCTGGACGTCCTACAGACTGGTACTGACCCCAAACACTCCTCACTCCACCTGCTCACTCACTCGCTTTATTTTCTGTCTGTCTCTTTCCTTTTCCTTAATATTTCTTTTCTTTATTTTTCCTCCTTTTTTAGTTTTTGTTTTTACTTTTTGCACTTATTTTTATTCATTCATTCATTCATTTTCTTTTTATAATTCATGATTTTATAATTTTCATAATTTTATTTACTTTTTTTCTTTTTTCTTGTTTCACTAATTATATATTTAATTTTAATTTACTACACATTTTTTCTTTTATTTTAATCTTTTTTCTTTTTTTGTCTTTTCTTATGATGTATTATTTTACTATTTTCCCTTTTGTTTTTCTTTCATATTTTTATTTTCTTTAATTCTTATTCTTTAATTTTTCTTTGTTAATGATTTTTCTTTATTTTTTGTTCATTGTTTTTTTTTTCTTTTTTTTTTTTGTTTATTAATAAAACATTTCCCCTTTTTTATGTCCTTTAATTTTTTTATGCTGCTCCTTTTTCTTTCTTTCATTCATAAAATCCTCCATGAATCGTTCCATCGAGTCGTTCTCTGTGAGTCGCTCACTGGCGGTGTCTGATGTGTGTTCCAGGTGAGTGACATCATCAGGAAGCTGTCGTCGTGTTCGTCTCTGCTGGTGAGTTTTCTGGGAGAGCTGGTGGAGAAGTTCTGTCACTCTCAGAAGTGGTCGGGTCGTCAGGCGTTTGCCTTCGTCTGTCAGGTGAGCCCTGCTCTTCATCATCATCCTCATCCTCGGTGTGGTGCTGCTCCTGACGTGTCGTCTCTGCTCAGTTGTCCATAGAGGAGGAGTGTCTGTCTCTGGACCAGTTCTCGGAGCATCTTCTTCCTCCTCTTCTTCAGCTGGCGTCTGATCCGGTTCCTAACGTCCGTGTGCTGCTGGCCAAAACCCTGCGGCAGACGCTGCTGGAGCGAGGTGCGTCCGCCTCCGTGCCACGCTGTCTCTGCTCCTTCAGATTGGTTTTCTGTTTTTTTGTTGTTGTTTGTTTAACTCTAACTTTTTCTCTTATTTCTTGTCTAATTTTATAATCCTTCATTTTTCCTTTCAAAATATTTTTTACCCCCCCTTCTTTATTCTATTTTACTATTTTAACCCCCCCTTTTTTGTCTTTCTCTCTCCCGTGTGTGTGTTTGTATGCATGTTGTGTGTATGATATTGAATGTGTGTGTGTGTGTGTGTGTATATGCATGTTGTGTGTGTGTGTGTGTGTGTTTATGAACACGGCGACAATATACATATATATGTGTGTGTATGTGTATGTGTGTGTGTGTGTATATGCATATGCATATACTTATACTATAATACTTTTAGTGTGTGTGTATATGCATGTGTATGCATGTTGTGTGTGTGTGTGTATATGCATGTTGTGTGTGTGTGTGTGTGTGTATATGCATGTTGTGTGTGTATATGCATGGTGTGTGTGTATGCATGTTATGCATGTGTGTGTGTGTGTGTGTGTGTGTGTATATGCATGTTGTGTGTATATGCATGTTGTGTGTGTGTGTGTGTGTGTGTGTGTGTGTGTATATGCGTGTGTGTGTGTATATGCATGTTGTGTGTGTGTATGTGCATGCATGTTGTGTGTGTGTGTCTGTGATGCTGTGTTTGCTCTGGCTCATGGTGTGTTCTCTCTCTCTCTCTCTCTCTCTCTCTCTCTCTCTCTCTCTCTCTCTCTCTCTCTCTCTCTCTCTCTCTCTCTCTCTCTCTCTCTCTCTCTCTCTCTCTCTCTCTCTCTCTCGCTCTCTCTCTCTCTCTCTCTCTCTCTCTCTCCTCTCTCTCTCTCTCTCTCTCTCTCTCTCTCTCTCTCTCTCTCTCTCTCTCTCTCTCTCTCTCTCTCTCTCTCTCTCTCTCTAGAGTATTTTCTGAGCTCAGTGAACTGCCAGCAGGTAGCGCTGGAGCACACACTCGTCGCTCTGCAGACAGATGTGGATAAAGACGTCAAATACTTTGCCAGCATTCACCCCGGCAGCACGCGTCTGAACGAGGACGCCATGAGCACCACGTCCTCCACGTACTGACCCAGAATGCACCTCTCTACAGGGCTGGGGTTTGGGTTTGTTGCGTTCTCTTTTATTTCGCCACAGAAGCCTTAAACGTGTCTTCCTCCTTCAGAGAACACTTGACCAGCTGCGGACTCTGTCCTCGAGGGCCGAGCCTCGCTCTTTTAGTCTGAGTGCAGCACATTGTTGCGCTGATGGACGTCTGCTTGCGCCAGTGTTTTTAACGGATGTGACGAGCTCCGCTGACTCCAGTGTTTTAATGACTCTGTACATACTGTTTCTGACCATGAAGAGCGCTGATGTTCGTCTCTTAATCTGTCCCAATAAACTTTCACACAGAATCACCGCGTCACACCTTTCTTTCTTTCTCACCTCAATACTTTGATTTAATGTTCGTTACACTGCTCTCATTAATTAACATTAAAGCCTTAACTAACAATGTGTTTCTCAGCATTCATTCACATTAACTCACTTTTGATTTTAATAATGTATTAATGTTGAGATTATCATTAATATCAGTACTGTAGAAGTATCGATCATTAGTTCTTGTTAGCTAATAAAACCTTGGAAAGTATTAATGCATGATCGTTAATTCTACAGAATTTATTAGCATTTTTTTAATGTTTATATACTTTAACGTCTTGACAAAAATATTCATTCTGTTGATTAATCATGAGAATCTGAGCAAAAACATTTCTAAAGTTTCTTGTTTTTTAACCCTTTACTAACCGTCTTTCATAACTGGACTGATGAATATAACAACTGGACAAAATGTTACAAAATATCATGTTAGTTTCTACTTTAAATATTTAAAATCTAAAGTTGTAGAAAAGAACTAATGCATTATGAGCAAACATGAATTGAGCAAAATTGTATTTTTAAATTAAAATGAATCTCAGATGAGATTTGACACCTGATGCAGTAAGAGGTTTGTGTTTCAGTAATCTGAAGTGACTCTGGTTTGAGTTTCCACCGAGTCTCTTATGTTCCTGTTTATGTCTGTGAAGCAATCTGTATTGTTTAACATGCTAAAGAAATAATTGTGACTTCAAATGCAGATCAAATAAACATTCATCTGTGGGGTTTTTTTTTATGTTTCTATTGTTTTCATTTTATAATTGTAATTTTTATGATTTAATCATTTGCTTTTCAACTCATAAACCCCAGTTTGGGAAACCATGATCTGGATTAATAAAGAGAAATTATTTCATGAAAGCATTTGCATTACTGCGTGTTCAGCATTGATCTGTTACTGTAAAGTGTTTTCCTTTTTATTTTGGTTTTCTCATCAACACAAAAACAACTACAGTGTAAAATACAATCTGATGAACGATCCTTCACTAGTAAAGATCTCAAAGACGAGCATGAGAGCAAGTGTGATGTGTGTTTGTGATCTCAGGGAAGAGTCTGGACTCAATGAGCTCTTTGTGTTTCTGTCTTTGTCTCGTGAAAGTGGAGCGACCGCATGAAGAACCCCGTGTGCTGAAGAAGCCATGCGTTCATGAAACCAAACACTCATTACTGAATATTCAGCTCAAACCATGCTTCACTGAACAGATTTTATTCTTTATTTACATAAATTTTACTGAAGACAAACTAATGATTTAACTCTACATGAACTCAGCCGGTCTTGATAAAGACCTGGACTCATAATAAAAGCTGAATATGAACAACATGCATTCTCAGATGTGCGTCTACTCTATCAAGATCTCAATGTGTTTGGCTACAAGAATAAAAACAGCATATATACACGCTCCGTGAGGCTTGACCGGAGCTCTAGAGCAGCGGTGATGGACGTGGCGTGAGGTCAGAACAAACAGTTCATGCACTTGACGGCTTTGCTGCCGTAGTCGAGGCACTCGGGTCCGATGCACTCGCAGCAGGCGTTGTGGAACCAGCGGTACTTCGATCCACCCATCGACTCACAGTACTGCTTACACTGACGGATCGACACGCAGTCGTCGAAGTACACCACCGTACACAGCTTATCTGCACACACACACACACACACACACACACACACACACACACACACACACACACATTAACCCTCGAGACCTCTGACAGAGCAAACATGGATCTCATCAGAGGAGATAAAACCCTCACTTCTCAAAGACTTCAGCTCAAAAACACTGACACCGAACGCATCCCAAACAAAACCAGGCAGAAAACATTAAAAACTCAAGGCTGAAACAGGAAACTGGGAAGAAAAAAAAGGTTTAGAAGATTAACTTTTTTTTTTTTTGCATCATGTCAGCAATCAGTTTTTTTTACGCTGAGAAATGGAGCAAGGTTTTTAATAAAAGTAAATCTAAAGCCTCACTTCATGAAAAAGAAAAAAAGAATAAATCAATGGAATAAAAAGTCTTGGACGTGTAAGAACCGCTCGAATCTGGCATAACGGAGGATCTTCTGGAGATTCTATGATAACATTTAAAATCAATGTTTATCAGTTGTTTAGAGTCCACACTTTAGGTCTATTAATAACTATAAACAACTAACTTCTGTTAATAAAATATTACACTACTGCTCAAAGGCTTTGGATAATTACCATTTTTTTTTGTTTTTTAAAAAGTCTAAGGTTGCATTCATTTGATCAAAAATACAGTAAAAAAAAAAAAGTATTATAATTTAAATCAGCTGTTTTCTGTGTGAATCTCTGTTAAAGTGTAATGTATTTCTGTGATGTGCAGCTGTATTTTCAGCATTCATTACTCCAGTCTTCAGTGTCACATGATCTTCAGAAATCATTCTAATATGATGATTTGCTGCTCAAGAAACATTTCTGATTATTATCAGTGTTGAAAGCAGTTGTGCTGCACAAAAATTTTGGTGTAAGTAAATTAATACTTTTTTTAATCACAGATTCATTAAACTAATCAAAAAGTTAAGACACTGAATGTAAAGACATTTATAATGTAACAAAAGATTTCTATCTGAAATAAATGCTGTTCTTTTAAACTTTCTATTCATCTGTGAATCCTGAAAAATAAAATGCATCACAGTTTCCACTGTGTTCAACATTGATAATAATCAGAAATGTTTCTTGAGCAGCAAATCATCATATTAGAATGATTTCTGAAGATCATGTGACACTGAAGACTGGAGTAATGATGCTGAAAATACAGCTGCACATCACAGAAATAAATTACACTTTAACAGAGATTCACACAGAAAACAGCTGTTTTAAACTGTAATAATATTTCACTGTTTTACTGTATTTATGATCAAATAAGTGCAGCCTTGCTGAGCAGAAGAGACTCTTTTCTCATCATAATTACTCCAGAGTTTGAGCTCTACTGTAAGTGTCAGACTGGTTTCTGGTGTAAATGAAGGCTGGATTAGTGCTGAAGTGACGGCTGTGTTTCCGGACACCTGCTCTCCGCTGGACGTCTCATTAGCGTCTCGGCTCGGGGTCAAGAGGTCATGTCCTAACAAGTGAAACTCAAGCTAACGAGGCTGCGAGCGCTGAAGCGCGAGGCGTGTGGTGCTCCTCACCTTGCGTGTCGTAGCTGGCGTGGATGCTGTTCCCGGGCAGAGAGACGTTGTGATGCGTGTCCTCCAGCGTCTCCAGGAAGGACACCAGGTTCTGGTGATAGGACAGCTCTTCAGCCACAGGGAAGGACACCACCATCATGTTGATGGGTGCGTCTCCGTCGGTCAGCGCTCTGAAGAGCGAGGGGATCGGCCGCTGCAGCTCCTCCACTGTGCTCTTGGCCGTCGCCGGCGTGTCGCTCAGGTTCTTCGGGTTACACATGCCAAAACAACAGGAATCACACAAATGCTCCTTAACTCTGTTGATCTCATCTGATGAGATTCGACCGAATGTGTTGAATTTATTTATGCAGATGAGTTTGACCTCTGACATTAATACCAGGGTGTGTTTCTCCTCGGTTTCTGTATTCTGCTGTGTCTCGTTGCTCTTTATTGTCATTCAGTGCATCAGTGATGTGTCTCAGCGCGGCGGATGAAGGCTGATCTTGTTCTGTGATGTGTGTGATGTGTGTGTGTGTGTGTGATGTCTGCTGTTCTTACCCACACAGTCGCAGCACTCCTCCCACAGAGAACCCAAACACATCAGACACTCCTTACAGCACGAGCAGTTCCCATCCGACGGCCGGCACTGACACAGCTCCTGATCAACAACATCATCATCATCACCACAACACAAACACAGACAAACACGTTCACACTAACAGACAGAAATATTCCTCAATCCTGAAACACAAAACTGATCCAGCAACACAAAACAGCATTTAACATTTAATGTCTTTGCACACAAGAAAAACTTTAATAATACTGCAAATAAGGTAAAGAAATAGAAGTTTACACATGGCTCTGCTTTTCAAACTAGAATAATGAATTCACGGCACTGATACATGAATGAGAAAATAAAAAAATATTATTATTATATTATTATTATTTATATTATATTATGAGCTTCAGTGCCTTAAAAATGCACACAAACTCTAATATATAATCAATCAATCAATCAATCAAGGTAGAGAAATACACAGAGACAAAAATAGCATGCACAGATATTATCCAGATATGAGCAGGCATTGTGATCAATTTGATATCTTGACATATTGCACATGTGAAGATCCTGCAGCATCTGCTGCTGCTGAGTCACTGAACCTCAGCTTCGAGCTTCTGTGTGCTTGTTTGGGATCCTTCAAAACCAACATAAAACCCAAGATCTGAGGAGAAAGAAACACGCTTACCTGAATGAGACACTTGCTGACGTCACTGGCGCACAGAGCTTTATTACAAGCCAAAGCGAGAGAAAAACTTGACAGAAAAAGAAGAAACACTGATGATGAAGGCTGCATTACGACCCGAACCGAGTTCACCCGACCTACAGGAGCACACGAATGAGAGAGAGACAGACAGAGACCCAGAGAGAGAGAGAGAGACGCAATAAACAAACAGCTCAAACATCAAAGGCGCGCCGCGGCGACATCAAAGACCAACAGCGTGAAAGTATCGAGCGCGTGTTACATTCCACTCACAAACAAACACAGACGCGCGGGAAACTCTCACTCTCTCATTCACTTGGTGCTCGAGCGAAACCATCTGAAGACTCGACGAGAGTCTGAAACTCCAGAAGTTTCTCTCAAACACGAAAACACAAACTCACCGCCAGACTGTGAGAGAGCTGTGAACACGATCCGCTGCAGATCGTTTAAGACATGATCAGATCCGAGCTCAAGAAGACCGGACTAGACTAGACTGAACTACTGCTGCTGCTGAGAGTTACTTACAAACACAGACACACGGGCGCCTTAAAGACACACACACCCTCCTGCTGCCTTACCTGTGTGTGTGTGTGTGTGTGTGTGTGTGTGAGAGAGAGAGAGAGAAATGACCCCAAACAATCTCTGTAAAGACCAGAAAGAGAAATATTCCCCCAGAGCAGCCAAAATAAATAAAAAAATACAGATATATATACCATACACTATGGTCAAAAGTTTTGGATAATTCAAAATGTTTTAATGTTCCTGAAAGTGTCTCTTCTGCTCAGCAAGGCTGCATTTATTTGATCAAAAATACAGCAAAATCTGAAATATTATTATAATGTAAAACAGCTGTTTTCTGTGTGAATCTCTGTTAAAGTGTCATTTATTTCTGTGATGTGCAGCTGTATTTTCAGCATCATTACTCCAGTCTTCAGTGTCACATGATCTTCAGAAATCATTCTAATATGATGATTTACTGCTCAAGACACATTTCTGATTATTATCAATGTTGAAAACAGTTCAGATTTTTGTGGAAACCGTGATGCATTTTATTTAAAATTAATAACAAAAGAACATAAATTAAATAAAAACAGCATTCACTTTAACAATAAAAATTTTGTTACATTGTTTAACATTGTTTCCCCTTACTCTATTAATCTCACACAGAAGGTCAAGATGGAGACTAAATAAAGACATGAAACTTTCTGATGAAGACATTTTCATTTATTGTTTAAGGTCTGATCCAGCCGGTCAGATTTCTGCAAACTCACAGAGATCTGCTTCTCATGATTTCATGTAAAGTCCAGCCGTCTCATGTCCATCTCAAGATGATCATCAACATCTCGTGAGGATGTAATCAGAATTAACGAGACAGACGCATGGCCTTCAGGAAGTTGGTTTTGGGCAGATGTTCCTCCGGAGCCGCTGTGGGACAGAAGAACGGAGGAACGAAGTCTTGAGGATTCTGGACGCCCAGCAGATGATTGTAGAAGCTGCGAGATCAAAGACAGCAGAGAGATGTCAGTGAATGATGATGAAATGTGATGTGTACTGTGTGTGTGAGGAGATGCTGGACCTGAAGGTGATCCATCCGGTCTGAGGAGTGAAGACCATGGCGCTGACCGGCAGACACGTGAACTCAGTGAAGGTCAGCATGTACTGTGCTGAAGAGCAGACACACGGAGACCTCAGAACATTCAGCAGTCAATTCATGCAGCGATTCATGTTAATGTGGCAAAATTCATCAGTTATGAAACTAATTCAGTTCACTGCGTTATTACTCTCACCCTGAATCTCCGGAATCTCTCCGACCCAAGAGTTGGTCAGCAGACCCAGACCAGGAACGGACATGGTTCCCAGAATCACCTGACCCATGAAGACGGCGTCGGCCGGGACCCGTGTGGGGTGGAACGAGGACTCCAGAACCTTCTTCTGACAGGACAGCCGCGAGTAATCGATCTCATACATTACACCCTGCGACGAGACCAGAACAAGCTCAAACACTGATTTCATTCAGAATCATTTCCAGAGAACCTTCAAAAGTAACGTTCCGTAATGTTTGGAACAATGTGATCAAATCTAACATTCACATAACTAAGGAAAACATGAAAAACTAGATGTTTCGAACAATCAGAAATATCATTTTTTTGCTGGGAAGAAACTTTAACATCCATGGAATCTTTGCTTTGGACAAAAGGTTCTTTAAATCAGTAAAATGTTCTTCACACCGAGACATTAATGGTTCTGATTACTGAAAGGTTCTTTGAGGAAGCAAAAATGGTTCTTCTGTGGCATCGCTGTGAAAACACTCTTCAGAAAGCTTTGTTTTTAAGAGTGTAGCTGGTGAACAAAACCCATCTCTGGAAACTTGTTTCTACATTGAAAAAAATAAAATAAAATCCTGCAATTCTGACTTTTTATCTCGCAGTTCTGAGAAAAAGATGTGCATGGATTGTGTGATATAAACTTAATTACTTAATGATATTTAATTTTCTGGTGTGTGTTGTGTACGGACCTGTTGGAAGAGCAGCAGCAGATCCATAGTGATGGACTCGTTGAAGACGTTCATGTAGTTCCTGAAGCGGATCTGCTGAGCGTGAGCATCATAAGAGTACGAGGCCGCAGACGTGATGATTCCATCCGCCGCCGTCTGATGACAAACAACAGATTCACACTCCACTATATCAGTAATCAATCCATAATCAATCCATAATCAATCAATCCACACATAGCAGACTCACCATAGACACGCTGCCCACATACAGAGTAGGAGACTCTACAAATCAAACCAGCACAGTTTAGTGCGTGTGTGAGTGTAAGACAGAGAGAGAGAGAGAGTGTGTGTGTGTGTGTGTGTGTGTGTGTGTGTATGTGTGTGTGTGTGTGTGTGTGTGTGTGTGTGTGTGTGTGTGTGTGAATCACCGCAGGGCCGTGGCTGTGCGCTGATGCAGCAGCTCAGTCCGCTGATGAAGATGAGAATGAAGCTCCTCATGATGAAGATGAGTGTGAGTCTGCGGCTGCTGCTGCTGCTCTTATATACCTGCACACAGGTGAGACTCCCATCATTCCTCCATAAACACAGCAGATAACACACACACGTCAGACATGAGGCGAGGCCTGAAACACATCAATATCAGTCAATCATTTCAGATTTATGACTCTCATTCTAATGAGGAAAATCAAACATTTCATAATCACCAATAATAACACTAACATTAATATATATATTGCTTTTAACAGACAGGGAACCATTAATAGCATTAACAATATGTTTTGCAGTTTTAAGTATAAAAAACAAGATTTTACATGGCCATCACTCGCAAATATTACAAGTACAAATCATATTTGTGTACAAAGTGAACAGATGAATAATTAACTGACTACATCAGATATGAAGTTAGTTAATAATATATACTCAGTTAGTAATATATACTCATACACACACATATGGATTTTTAAAGATTCCCCAGTTTGTAATTTTGTTCTGTAATTCTGTAAAAATATTTTGTAAATGCATTTGATGATTACAGTGAAGTTTCAGAGTCTTAATAGATCTATAGATATGTTTATCAGGTACATTATCACTGTTCTGTATGTTTGGGGAAAACAATTTACACGTTCATCATTTTAGTGCATAACATTATTTGGCAACACTTTACAATAAGGTTCCATTAGTTAATGTACAGTAGCAACTAACTTGCAGAAACAATGAACAGTACATTACAGTATTGATTAATCTTTCTTAATGTTAATGAAAATACAGTTGTTTATTGTTAGTTCATATTAGTTCACAGTGCATTAATGTTAACAAGCACAACTTTTGATTTTAATAATGCATTAGTGCATCATCATCATCATCATCATCAGATCCATCTTCATCTTCATCCGATCATCATCATCATCATCATCTTCATCAGATCCATCATCTTCATCATCATCATTATCATCATCATCATCTTCATCAGATCCATCATCTTCATCATCATCATCATCATCATTATCATCATCTTCATCAGATCCATCACCAAAACTCCATCGGTGACAGAATGGAGAAAAAACCTTGGGAGAAACCAGGCTCAGTCGGGGGCCAGTTCTCCTCTGACCAGACGAAACCAGCAGTTCAATTCCAGGCTGCAGCAAAGTCAGATTGTGCAGAAGAATCATCTGTTTCCTGTGGTCTTGTCCCGGTGGTCGTCTGAGACAAGGTCTTTACAGGGGATCTGTCTCTGGGGCTCTAGTCCTGGTCTCCGCTGTCTTTCAGGGCTGTAGAGGTCCTTTCTAGGTGCTGATCCACCATCTGGGCTGGATACATACTGGATCCTGGTGACTGCAGTGACCCTCTGACCTGGATACAGACTGGATCTGGTGGCTACGGTGACCTCGGAATAAGAGAGAGACAGACTAATATTAGCGTAGATGCCATTCTTCTAACGATGTAGCAAGTACATCGGGTGTTATGGGAAGTGTTCCCGGTTCCGGTTTACCTAATTAATGCAGCCTATAAATCCTTTAACAGATTTGGATATTAGAAGTGTATTAGTGTGTTATGTGTAAACCAGGTTAAAGAGATGTGTCTTTGATCTAGATTTAAACTGACAGAGTGTGTCTGCCTCCCGAACAATGTTAGGTATGTTATTCCAGAGTTTAGGCACTAAATAGGAGAAGGATCTGCCGCCTGCAGTTGACTTTGATATTCTATGTATTATCAAATTACCAGAGTTTTGAGAACGTAGCGGACGTGGAGGACTATAATGTAACAAGAGCTCGTTCAAATACTGAGGTGCTAAACCATTCAGGGCTTTATAAGTAATAAGCAAGATTTTAAAATCTATTCGATGTTTGATAGGGAGCCAGTGCAGTGTTGACAGAACCGGACGAATATGGTCATACTTCCTGGGTCTAGTAAGATTTTACAGTCTCTGCACTGGCTACCTATCAAGTTCCGTATCAGTTACAAAATATTATTACTTACTTATAAGGCCCTTAACGGTTTAGCTCCTGCGTACCTAACTAGTCTTCTACCACGCTACAACCCATCACGCTCCCCTAAGGTCACAAAACGCTGGACTTTTTTGATAGTACCTAGGATAGCAAAGTCCACTAAAGGAGGGTAGAGCTTTTTCGCATTTGGCTCCCAAACTCTGGAATAGCCTTCCTGATAATGTTCGGTGTTCAGACACACTTCCTCTGTTTAAATCTAGATTAAAAACACACCTCTTTGGCCAAACATTCAAATAATGCATCTCATAATTTTGGACTGCAGTTATATCTGATCAAATGTGCATTATTATTCTTTAGCTTTACTCTTTAACTAATTAATTTTACTTGGCTGGAACAAGAGCAGGTCATTTGTAACTCTAGAGAGCAGTCTCAGTACTATGATACGGTCTAAATCCTGACTGGAAATCCTCACAGATAACATTTTTCTCTAAGAAGGAATATAATTGTGAGGATACTACCTTTTCTTGTATCTTGGACAGAAAAGGGAGATTCGAGATCGGTCTGTAATTAACTAGTTCTTTGGGGTCAAGTTGTGTTTTTTTAATGAGAGGCTTAATAACAACCAGTTTGAAGGATTTTGGGACATACCCTAATAACAATGAGGATTTAATAATAGTCAGAAGAGGATCTATGACTTCTGGAAGCACCTCTTTTAGGAGCTTAGATGGAATAGGGTCTAACGTACATGTTGTTGGTTTAGATGATTTAACAAGTTTATACAGTTCTTCCTCTCCTATAGTAGAGAATGAGTGGAACTTTTCCTCAGGGGATCTATAGAGCACTGTCTGATGTGATACTGTAGCTGATGGCTGCATGGTTACAATTTTATCTCTAATAGTATCGATTTTAGAAGTCATTACTGCTGTGATGTTGGGAAATGTCATCACTTGTTGATGCTTTATTTTTCGTTAATTTAGCCACTGTATTGAATAAATACCTGGGGTTATGTTTGTTTTCTTCTAAAAGAGACAAAAAGTAATCAGATTTAGCAGTTTTTTAATGCTTTTCTGTAAGATAGGTTACTTTTACCTCCAAGCAATATGAAATACCTCTAGTTTTGTTTTCCTCCAGCTGCGCTCCATTTTCCGGGCTGCTCTCTTTAGGGTGCGAGTGTGCTCATTACACCACGGTGTCAGACTGTTTTCCTTAACCTTCCTTAAGCGTAAAGGAGCAACTGTATTTAAAATGCTAGAAAAGAGAGAGTCCATAGTTTCTGTTACATCATCAAGTTGTGTCTGAGGTTTTGGATATGCTGAGGAATTGGGATACATCAGGAAGATTACTTACAAAGCAGTCTTTTGTGGTAGAAGTGATGGTTCTACCATACTTGTAACAAGATGTAGAATTTACAGTTTTTTTTAGCTATATGAAGTTTGCACAAAACTAAATAATGATCTGAGATATCATCGCTTGGCTGCATAATTTCATCAGATCCATCATCATCATCATCTTCATCAGATCCATCCTGATGATTGAATGGAAACAGCGTGTGGTTGTTTTTCCTGCTCTGGAAACTCAGACCATAGTTTATCAGCTCAGATTGTAAACAGGAGATCATGTATTTATGTATTTATCTTCACCAGATGTCATATCAGTTCTGATCTTGATTAATATATTAATAAACCCTTGTTGGACAGATCTGATGGACTATTAAACACCATAAGAATATTAAATATTACTGCTAATATTTAAAGGACCTTAGTATAACAACAATAATATAAAAAATGTAATAACATGTTTGCAACATAACTATTTAATTGGTGGAAACATTTTCTTTTTTCTTTTTTTTGTCTGTCAAAGTGCAAATAGTTTTTCTGCTGACAGCATTATTGCATGTGGAAAATCATGTTTCACAATGATACAACGGGCTCGTTAATGACATTTTCCATATAATAAACAAGTCGTTACTGTAAAGATATGAGGAATATCGTTGCATAATTAGTGGATGGAAAGATGCATGAAGGTAAAGTTCACATGTTTAGATTAGATAAAACACATCACTCATATGCTGAAGTTTACCGCTCTCTAATGAAGATTAATTAATGATTCCACGTGAGTCCCGCACCAGGACGTGTGAAACATGATCTGATCCTGGTTCTGAGGTCAGTATGAGGCTTCTCATGAAAACGGAAGGAATGGAACACAAAGAATTTATCAAAATGAGTTTATGATTAAATCAAAAACAAATGTCTAAAGTTTATTAAAAAAAGTTTATTTTTCTGAGCTGACTGACATCTTGGTTCACTTAAAAACAACTCAGTTTTGTTCAGTTTCACACCAAGCTTCATCTCTTCATCATCTGCTCCTCCAGTAAATGTATTTTGATTGAAGGATGTTTAAATATTAGTATGTTAACAAGACAGAAGGACAGAGGAAGAGATTCAGTTTTTGATGTGCAGCCAGTACCACCTGATATGAAATTTAAAACCAAACCTCTGATGGAAATCACAAATTATTTTATGTACATATATTGTAATATTTAATTTGTTAAAGGTAAAATAAAAAAATAAAAACAGTATATATATATGTATATCTATAAACTTTCCATATCATTGAATCATTCAATTCATTCAACATTTTTTGCCTCAGTATATCTTCTGAGTTTCTTCATGTGTCCAGAAATACACTGTTACATTATCAGTCACTGTTAATGTTGAATGTAATAGTTCCCACGGGTCCTTGAAATCCTTGAAAGTTTGTGAATCTGAAAAAAACATTTCAAGGCTCTGGAAAGTTTCTGAAAATAAACATACATTGATGCAGGTCCTTGAAAGTGCCAGAAGTTTTCTGGAAAAAAATGTCCATATTATTCCCTCTGGTCCACTAATGTGTTATTTCGTCAGCACTTCGTGTTTGGCAAGCCGTTGTAACATTTAATCTATAAACTGCACAAGTATCTAATTTAACATTACTAGTACTTATTTTTTGGATACTAGTATCTTTTCCATTAAGTACTAGTACTTATTCATTAACTACTAGTGCTAATTTTTTAGCTACTAGTGTCTTTTGTAAAGTTACTAGTACTTATTCATTAGATACTAGTACTTAATCATTAGATATTAGTACTTATTTATTAGATACTAGTTCTTATTTATTTGGTACTAGTACTTATTCATTAGATACTAGTACTTATTGGTTAAATACTAGTATTTATTTATTAGATGCTAGTATTTATTCATTAGATACTAGTACTTATTCATTAGATACTAGTACTTATTCATTAGATACTACACTGTAAAAAAAAGTCTGTAGTTTTTACAA
Source organism: Cyprinus carpio (assembly GCF_018340385.1). NCBI lineage: Eukaryota > Metazoa > Chordata > Actinopteri > Cypriniformes > Cyprinidae > Cyprinus > Cyprinus carpio. Next base: position 25,639,842 of record NC_056595.1, read on the forward strand.
AATAATTTTGGCAGCTGTGGTTGCCAGAATACTTTTGTAAAAAATACAGAAAAACTGTAAACACAATTACGGCCAAAAACTGTAAATTTTACAGTACACTGTAAAAAAAAAGTCTGTAGTTTTTACAAAAATAATTTTGGCAGCTGTGGTTGCCAGAATACTTTTGTAAAAAAATACAGAAAAACTGTAAACACAATTACGGCCAAAAACTGTAAATTTTACAGTATAAAACTGTTATTTACAAACAAGAAAATTTGAATGTAAACCAGTAAATTCAACAACGCACACTGCTATTAAAATCTGTTTTGTACCTTTAACATACTGACAACCACCATAATAATGCAGGTGGTAAAAGAGAAAGCCACATGAAGAATCGAAGTTCATCACAAGTAGCTTCGCCACAAGCAGAAGTTTATATTAATATATAGAAGGTGCACAAAGTCATTCATGCAAACACAAAACACCACAATACACACACACAAAAATTAAAAAACAAAAAAAACTTTCAATAAACAGCAGAAGATGTAACATAAAGCCCAAATGTACAACTGATAACAAAAAACTATTAAAAAACATGAATTATTTAAACAAAATACTTTCAAATGTTGAGTGTCACGCAGGGAATCCTGGGAATATCAGTTTAAAGTTTTTTACTTTAAATTATTCATTGATTTCTTCTTTTTTTAACTCTAAAAATTGTAAAATTAACAGCATTTTACTGTAAAATTACATGAAATGTCTGGTTAGATCTTTTACAGTTTTTTCCTGTATATAGTACAGGAACTTACTGTTAACCTATTAACACTTTTTTTTTGTGTAGCGTTTTTACAAAATTGTACAGTTAAAATGACACTTATTTTTTACAGTGTACAATATGCTACAAAACAAATAGCCTAAATTATAAAAACAATATTATTATAATTTTAGCCATATTTTTATATATATAGATGGGCAACCTCTCAGGTTCACAATTATTTTTATTTTTTTGTGGAAAAAAATGTATTACCTCAATTTGCATCGTTTTCATCAATCATGCTAAAATTAATCTACAGCATAAACTTGTAAAGTGACATACATACTTTATTTGTATTTTTAAAAACAACAGACTAAAACTTTAGTTTTTACAATATTTGCATGTCAAATTAACAAAATTGTTTTGTTATGAGTATTACAGTATTTCTCTGTTTTTTTGATACCAATAATTTGTAATTTTAACAAATAATTTTGATTACAATCACATATTGTTATTGTAAATATAACAAAATATTATGTTTAATAGTTTACAAAATTCCACTGTGAATTAAACAAAAAAAAAAATGTGTTTTGGGGTTTAAAATACTTTTCTGTATGGATTTTACATAGTCTTTTCTGTAAATTTCACGGTCATTTTTTACAGTGTAGTACTTATTCATTAGATACTAGAACCTATTTATTCGATACTAGTACTTATTTATTCGATACTAGTACTTATTCATTAGATACTAGTACTTGTCCATTAGATGCTAGTACTTGTCCATTAGATGCTAGTACTTGTCCATTAGATGCTAGTACTTGTCCATTAGATGCTAGTACTTGTCCATTAGATACTAGTACTTATTCATTAGGTACTAGTGCTTATTTATTAAAAACTAGTACTCATTCATTAGATACTAGTACCTATTAAATACATACTAGTACTTATTTAATAGATACTAGTACACATTTATTAGATACTAGTACTTATTCGAAATGTTACTACTATTAATTTTTATTTTACTAGTAAATTTTTTAATTGAACTCTACTGTAGCCATTTGGACTAGTCATAACATAAGATGAGTAAAAAAGCAGATCTGACTAGTAAGATAAGAATAGTTACTAGTAGTTATTACAAAAGGTACTAGTGTTTAATAAATAAGAACTAGTACCTAATGAATAACTACTAGTATCTAAAAATAAGTACTAGTATCTAATGAATGCTTACTAGTAATATTTAAATAGATACTAGTTACTATTGCAATAATTACTAGTCAGAAATTAAAAGATGATATCAAAAACAGAATAATTACGAGTCCCTGTTCGTTTGGAGATATCTTCAACCTCATAAAGAACTAGTGAGAATGTAATGGTAATCCACATGGTAATACAATAGGCAGAATGAATTTGATTGTTAAGGAAAGCTTACTGACTTTCTATGTTAGCCTAGATATTGCTAATTGGTTACCATGAAAACACAAGGAAAGATTACAAACCTGTTGTCCATATATATATATATATATATATAGGACAGTATAATGATATGTTTAATTCCAAATTCACTTCATAACATCAGTCGAGTCTTTGAAATAACGTATTATTGTAATCTGACATGGTTTCATTAAACAGAATGAGGCAGAAATCATGATTCTATACAGTGATAAAGGCTATATCGATTAGAATTGCATTTTAAACTTTATTCTTATAATAATATGCGAGGTGGCTTGAAGAGCAGAGATAAAAAAAAACATATATCGTTGCAGTCATTGTTTATTTTCATCATGTTTCATCAGTAAAACATCTATCTGCATGTTATTCAGCTACTAGGCTACATCTACAGAGAAAGCTGAATTTCCTGGAACTTCATCAGTGAGTCTCACTTGTGGAGTTTCTGCACGAGGGCGCCCTCGGGCGACGAGTATGAAGGAAAAATAAATTAATTGAGTACTCATTATTGCTCACAAAACGGTCTACGTTCTTCTCCAGGGTAAAGAAGTGTGCTTTTTTTAATAAAAAATTTTATTTTTATTTTTTTTATTGCAGCTATATTTATTATTATATTTATTCTTAAATATTCAGTTTTGTATATTATAGCGAAATAGTGTTATTACAAAAGTAATATTCTTTATTTTGTTTAATGCTTTTATTTAGAAATAATAACCATAATCATTATTAGTTTTATTGATATACAAAAAACATTTTTTTTTTTTTTTGGCCAAATTGTGCAGCCCTACAAGTACAGCAAACCTGGTGTTTATTATATATATATATATATATATTTATTTACATTGTATTATTATTATTTTTTTATTAACACCTTTTGGCCTTTTTTTAAATAAAGAAAATGTTTGTCTGAAAACCGCAAGGTTTGGATTTTGGGTGCCCTGTACAGGACATTAATGGAAAAACATTTATTTTACTGGCGGAAAAATAGGAAAATAACAGCTAATAAAATTGGTGTCTTATGTCCATCCTGCCACCAGAGGTCACTCGATAACCAACAAACACTTTATTCTACTATGTCTACGAAATTACAGTGTTTACAAAACTGACAAAAATACGTTTTCTATGTGCTTGTTTACAAATAATTGTTTCTTTTCTATTTGGTTTTCTCAAAAAAGTACATCCATCTCCTTTTCACATTCCCCTTTAAAATCTCCCCCCTATATTTCTCTCTCACAAAAATACAAAATAATATTACCACAATACTCAGAAAAAAAAAAAATATAGAAAGAACTAGTATCTATTAAGTATCGCTGGTCTAAAAAGTTACTAATAACTAAAAAATAAGTACTAGTTCTATTTTTAAGATTAAAAATAAAAACAAAACAAAACACTAATAACTACTTGAATAATAATGAATAAGTGCTAGTAACTTTACAAGTTAATGGAAAAGATACTAGTATCTAAAAAATAAGTACTAGTGCCATGAAAAAAAGATACTAGTACGGCTTATAGATTAAATGTTACAACGGCTTTCCACACTTCGTGGCCTGTGTACTAGTTTGCTTGATTTACATTAGTTACGCGCAATTACATGTTACATTAAGTGTTTCGCGCGTGAGGTACTTTGTGTTGTATATTGCCATGGCGTTAAAGTGACCATATTTCCTCTTTTTCCCGGACATGTCCTCTTTTTTGACTTAAAAAATGTCTCCAGCCAGGATTTCTGAATCGGCCAAAATGTCAGTGATTCGGCTTCACTTTCTACAGTCGCCAGTGATGTATTCGAGCGCTGCGAGGGCCTGTTTTCTTAATCCCGATCCCACCTAATCCCGTGATCTTTGTGTCCAGTCCCGCCCGCTCCCGCAAACATTCTAATATTGCATAATTTCCTCGCATCAGGGAGCATCTATCAATACGCAGAGTGTTTAAATCTCTTTTGAATGAGCGCTCGCTGTTCACTTTCACTTCTGTTTATGCGATCATGCACGCTCTGTGTAAAGATCAGATATTCGTCATTAAGCTCAGGATCTGTTGAGCAGCAGATCCTCCAGCCATCTCTCTCTCCTCGACCCCTGATCAGTCAAATCTGACTCCTGCAGCTCGAGTTGAATGTTTTAGCTGTGGTTATGATCAATATGCATAACAGTAACTGTAAAATATGTATTTTAGGTATGGAAATTACATATCTTCAGTTTTGATATTTGGGATATGGTCATTGCACTACTTTAACCACCAACCAACCACACCCCACCCCACCCTCCTGCCCCACTGACCTTTTTTCGGAAAACTAAATTAGGGTCACCCTACATGACGTTCATGAGCACACAAAACTACTACTGTACGATGGTACCTCCATGTTTCACAGACACACCGTGAAATTAATGTTGAATACAGCAAATAGAATATCAGATCTCTGTCATGGCCAAAATAAATGCAAAAAAAAAAAAAAAAAAAAAAAAAAAAAAAACTGTTTTGCATCGTTGTGTTTGAGACATGAAAACTGTAACAATGTATCTTACAAGATAACAAGATGTAACCTCGCTCTCACTTGAAATCTGTCCCCACATCAAGTCCTTGTACCTGAAGATAATCAAGCTGTGGGAACCCTGGTAATAAAATCAGAAGAATCGTTCTCGTGTTTCGATTCTTCACTGGTTATTTTTTGTCCCTCAAGTTTAAAGCTGGCTGCACATCAGACCATTTTCAAACCTTAACCGATTTTAAAACCATGGGAGACCACAGACTTTTAGCTTTATAATCCTCTGAACGATACCAGCAGACCACACCCCGATGACGTCAGAGACACGAGATCACGCGTGACTAGAGAAGAAAAACAAAGTATAGAAAAAGAATATGGGTGACGTTCTCCGCTTCAAGACATTTTAAGAGTTTTTAAGGACCCGCGACCACCCTGACTTCATCTATGGATGGGTGAATTCAAACTTTAAAACCCTAAAGATACAATATCACAAAATCACAAAGAAGCAGATCATTTGTTAATTTCAGTTTATTTGTATTTTTCCACGTACATTTGGATCTGTACATCAGCACTCGCTCAAGGCTGGCTTCTGTACAATACCGTGACTTTATTAGATTGATTAAAAAACAAAACAACAAAAGAAGACAGAGAGCGACAGTCTTCCTCCGTCCTGAGGAGGAACAAACCGTCAGAAGGAAGCGGCTCACGTGACCAGACACACGTCACGAAGAAAACCAGAGAAATTAAATCAGGCCCCTTCTGCAAGCAATCGAGGCCTTTCCAACCAGTCATTATCAAGTCATCGACCGAACAGGGAGGAAAACAGCAGAAACACGTGATGAAGGGTGAAGGGACGAGGCTCGGACACATCCCATCCGTCCTCACACAAGAGAGGCGTGCAGACGATCAACGATGAGAAGAATCCAGACAAAATACAGCAAACCTACAGAAGCTTGAGCGGCACAACTCCTCGCGCACTTTCACTTTAAAAAACGGCCTGTGTGTGTGTGTGTGAGTGAGTGTGTGTGAGAGAGAGAGAGAGAGAGAGAGTGTGTGTGTGTGTGTGTGTGTGTAAGAGAGAGAGTGTGAGTGTGAGTGTGAGAGAGAGAGAGAGAGAGTGTGTGTATGTGTGTGTGTGTGTGTGAGAGAGAGAGAGAGAGAGAGAGAGAGAGAGTGTGTGTGTGTGAGAGTGAGAGAGAGAGAGAGAGAGAGAGAGAGAGAGAGAGAGAGAGAGAGAGTGTGTGTGTGTGTGTATCAGTCTCTGTTGGCGTCCAGTGATGGACAGACTCGCCGTCTCACTGTAAACACAGATGATGATGATGATGATGAAGACGGCGGCGTCTCTCACTCGTCTGATCCGGCCGAGCGTTTCTGAGTCCTCTTGCGTGGAGATCGTCCAGGAGACGCTTTATCTGAGAGAAACAGACAGACGTCAGTCACGTGATCAGACGAGAGTCACATGATGAAGATCAGAGGACAGAAACATCAGAATCCAGAGTGAAATAAGCGCTCACCTCTCCGACTCGCCACTGAGCACACGAGAGGAAGAGGAGGAGATAAAGAGAGAAAGAGCAGCGTGAGAACACACCCCAGCAGACCAGACACACAGAGGATCACATCAGTCTCAAACACTCAGTCTGCTGATGATGAAGTCACATGACACACAGCTGGATGTTTCAGTTTGATAATTAATCTTCATTTCTGCTGAACACAGAAGCAGATGCTCTGTGGAATGCTGGGAAGCAAACCCTTTCTGGTCCTCACTGATGTGTGTTTTCTCCACACGATGGACGTCAACCGTGTGCTTCCCAGCATCCTTCAGAACATCTTCTCGTGTTCAACAGAAGAATCAATCTCACTCAGGTCTGGAGGCAGACGATTCCATTTTACAATAAATTCATTTTATACAAAAAAAAAAATAAACATAACATATCAATTAATATAAAATATAACTAAATATATTTTTAATTTAAAATAATATTACATTTCTATTATTATTAGTTTGCCCTATAAATATAACATGAAGACAGAACTATATTACGGTTTATAAACTGTAATTGTATTTTAAAACAAATAAACGTGTGGTATTTTACACTAAAAGTTACAACACTAATGTTTCACTCAAGCGTTTATTTTAGTGGATTGTGAGTGAAATGCAGTGAACTGAACTAAAGGCGGCGAAAGAGACTATTCAGTTCTTAAATTCAAATTTAATCCATTTAATCAAGCCTTTGAATTTATAATCATGATTTGAAAAGGCTACTCCAGTTTTATTTATTGAACCGCGCAGACCCATCTGTTATTGTGATTTAAGAGTGTGAAGCCTGCTGTGATTGGCTGACACTCACTGATCTGGTTGAGTGTTTCCTGTGGGATCCAGCTCATGTCCACATCATTGTGACTGGAGGTTCCCATCTCCACTTTAGCTGCTGGCCGTCTCCTCTGTAACACACACACACACACACAGCAGAGGCACTGAAGCACAGATTCTGACAGCAGAGTAACGATGATGATGATGATGAAGATGATGATGATGAGCGTCTCACCTTGCGTGACTCGAGCAGCTGATGAAGGCCGACCACCAGCAGCAGGCCGAGCCCCGACAGAAACACGTACAAGAAGATCCTGCACACACACACACACACACACACACACACACGTGATCAGAGCGCCGCCTGCTGCTCAAACCCTGACCTCCTCGATCTGCAGCAGACTTACGTCTCTCCGTCCAGACCGTCCTCTCTCTCGGTGATGGTCACAGTCTGGTTGAAGACGGCGTCCTGGAACACGTTCCCCTGAAACAGCAGAGAGCAAGCACACGAGTGAGCGAGAGAGGATCGAGTCCAGAGACGGCCCGCTCTAACACACACACACACACTCACGCTGCTGTCCCTGTAGTTGAGGTTGATGACGAGGCCGAAGGGCCGGCCCCCCATGGGCTCCGCAGGGATGAAGGAGTACTCGAAGCTGGCCTGACGCTGAGGAGGAACCTCGGTCCCCAGCTGCAGCGCTGTGAAGTTCTGGATGTAGAACTGGAAGTCCTGCGGGTAACGGAACGAGGCGTCCAGAGACTCCACCACGAAGTTCTCCGAGCCTTTGTTAGTGAAGCCCAGCAGGAACTTCACGATGTTGTTGGCGGGAAAATCTGCCATTGAGGAAGAGAACGAATGAGCCGACAGAAGAGAAACACCCACGAGTCTGAGCATCAGTATCACGCTCCTCAAAAGATCCTGATGATCAGATTTGAGACTCTAAAACATGATTGATGGAGAATCAAGTAAAGCTGAGCTGCTTCAGTCCAGTAAGAGTTCATCTGGAGATATTACTGCAGTTATTCTGACCTTTACTTGATCAAAATCACTCAAGATCTGACACCAGAAGCAGCAGCTGAAGCTGATTACACTGAAAGAGTGAGAATCAGGTCTAACAGCAAAGTCTGATCATTTAGAGGCTTAGAAATTCATGATCAAATATGATCTTTATAGGGTTAAATAAACTTTATAATCACCTTCTATATTACAGTACACAACAACTAACAGAATAAAGAGAATGTAATGAACAAAATGTGCATCAGTTCATGAACTGAATCACACACGCGTGTCTCGTGGTGAACATGAGCTGCTCGTGTTGGAGAGAGACTCTTCACCTTCTCCTTTGACGAAGAGGATGGTGGTGTCCGCGTGGGGTGAAGCCTTCATCTCCCCCACCAGAGCTTCTTCCTCCTCTTCCTCCTTCTCCTCCGTCTGACAGAAGAAAGGACAGCGTGAGCGTCTGCACTGACCGCTCAGATGACCAGAGGTTAGTGATAGTTAGTTCTCTTACTAGTTCAGTGTTATCATCGTCCTCCACCTCGGCTTCATCATCCTCATCCTCAGCCATCACATCATCAGCGGCATCTTCATCCACAGCCTCCTCTTCATCAGTAGCGTCCTGCGCAGAAACGACCGGCCCTGGACACACACACACACAGAGACACACACACACACACAGAGACACACGTACACACACACAGAGACACACACACACAGAGAGACACACACACACACACACACACACACAGAGAGACACACACACACACACACAGAGACACACACAGAGACACACACACACACAGAGAGACACACACACACACACACACACACACACACACACACACACACACACACACACAGAGACACACACACACACACAGAGATCAGTGTAAGGTGTGTAATGATGTTCAACTGAAGAGCAGAACTTCACTCATGTGTTTGATTAAACGCACATACAGAAAGTTTAAGTGTGAAGAAATGAGCTAAAATCTTACTATAATCAATAGTGCGTACTGCACGAGACACCTAATCAATACTACAGTCACCACAAAACACTTCCTGATCTCTAGTGCACTTCATAGCGCACTACAGCTCTAGTGAAATTTGATGTTTGTTTCTGAAGTGATTTAACGTTACCGAGAGTCTGAATGAAGGACACGTCACACTCTCGCACACTCTCTCTCTCTCACACACACACACACACACACACACACACACACACACACACACACACACACACACACACACACACACACACACACACACACACACACGAGCTCCAGTCCGTCCCAACGCGAGCCTCGAGAGCGGATTATCGATGAGCTCCAGCGGATCGATTATTAGTGCGTGTATTGAGGCCTGATCGAACAGTAACACTCACCCTTCAGCAGCAGCGTCGCGGGGAACGCCAGTAACAGCAGCAGCAGCAGCCTCATGATTATAACAGCGAGGAGCAAATGAGAGAATACTGAGAATAAACGAGGATTAAAACGAGAGAAACACGCCTGACGCACTGAGAGTCCTCACAACGCCTGCGCTCATCCGGGACACCGCTGACGTCACACGCACAGAGACACGTGTCGCCGTAGAAATCAAAAGGGCGGGGCTTTTCTATTTGCCTTAAATTATTAAATATTATATTTTAGCTCCTCTGTGTGTGTTTTCAGTTTGATACATTTTAATGTCTCTCATTATATCATTATTCAGGTGTAAAATATTTTTCAGGAGCAGCAGACGGACAGCAGTGTCACGTGATACCTGTTACTTTTCGCACCGCTTGTATCACGGTGGACCAATCATAGTCTATCTAGATGGATTCTGTTTAAAACCATTTTTAACAGATTGCCGGAAGGATGCGTGGAATTTGTATCTCATGTATAAACCATTAAAAATAAATTCACGTAAAAGATTACACAGCAGCTGCATCGCTCTCGCTCGCAAAGCGCTGACGTCACACGCACAGAGACACGTGTCGCTCTCTGCGGAGATCCACGCATGCGCCGGCTCACAGACAGATCACTGACAAGTCAAAAAGCTTTTTATTGATTATCAATTCAACAGCTGCGAAACTCTACAAGGTAAATAACGCTAACAGAAGATAGTGACGATAAGTGAGAGAGGGTTTATAATAAAGTAAATAAAACCTTCAGTGCCATCAATCACACTCACAGCCTGCTCATAATTCATCTAGTGTCACGCATTTATCACGTACTTTACTCCTCTGAAGATCTGACAGATCCTGATTCACTCTCTGAAGAAGAAATGAACACCTGACAGATCATATTTACAGCACGTGCAGTGTACAGATGACTGAGTCATGATCAGAACTGAACACACACACACACACACACACACACACACACACACTCTTTATCTCAGTGACATCAGACTCATGCTGATCAAAGCAAACTAGTGTGACTATACTTAAAGATAACAGGGCAGACCTGGTCGCTTTTAATCATCATTCCTCTTCAAAACACATCAAAACTAAACAAACATTAGAAAAAGAGTGGTTTCTACAAACAGTAGACGATGGCTTCTGTGCAGATCTGAACTGCTGTGTTCTTCTCATCATCAATCTAACTGTTACTGGTTAGTGAACCATCCCTCCCAGTTAACAGCCTGAATTAACACCGCTACTGGTTTATTTCAGAACTAGTCTGTGGGACTGAAGACTCCTAGTAATGTGTGAAGGCATAATAAACATAAATCTCATTACAGTCACCAAAACAAACCATCAGTTGAACAGATCATTAGTGAAAGACTGCAGGAGCTCTGCTTCGCTTGGCACCTATTAAACATGAAACTAACATCATTTAACGATCAATGAAACAGCTATTGATTATTATTAACCTCCAGTCACTATCAGACAGTTATTCTGCCCAAAACAGCTCGTTTCTGCCACAGAATAAATCAATAAAAGGTAGGCTAACTGATCATTTAAATTTTTCCTCATAATTCTGAGACAAAAAGTAAAAACTGCAAGATAAAAACTCAGAAGTGATATTTTGTCCCCATTTTTTGCAATCTTGCAATTCTGAAAAAAAGCCTAAACTGTAAGATAAAGAGAAAAAAGTTTGTGATTTAAACTTTGAGTTGCAGAAATGCAAGATAAAAATATATATATATATCAATCACTTTTTTAATATATTTATTCTGCGGCAGAAATAAGCTTCCACATGAATCTAATAATCAGGTTTTGATGCGTGATCACAGATGACATCACTTCCTTCTGCCAAAACCACTTCAGACTCAGCCGACAGGTGCTTATGGAAGGCCGTTAGGGTCAAAACCTAGACGCTGGAGGTGAGTGTCGTGTGTTAATGTGTGAATGATGATCTCAGTTCAAACACTGCACGTAGTTGGCCGGAAGCATGCCGGACTTCCCGGTGCGCTGGACCGTGCCGAACATCCATCCCTCATCGATGGGCTGCGCGTTAATGATCACGTCACCGTCACGGAAGGAGACCTCGTCGTGATCCTGAGCGGCGTAATCATACAGCGCCCGGTACACCCTCTGCTGGACACCACAACACACACATTACACACACATTACACACATTACAGTGTCAGTCTCACACAAAAACACCATCTCCATCCCATGTGTTCAAAATAAAATCAACACTTCTGGTACAATCTATCAGTTAACTTCTGAACTGATCTGAACGAGGACTCTGTTGTGTTCTGTAGAGAGAGTTTGTTTCATAACTGATGGATTCTGCAGCATTAACACTGTTAATAACATGTTATTTTCCTGTTCATCACTGTGAAGCTGCTTTGGCACCACAGCTGGTAGATTACATGAAAACTCTAATCCGTTACTGATTCCAAATGACATGACAAAAACTGCAGTTAGTGACGAAACCCATTACCTTACACATTTTAATCAGACTACTTTTAGATTACTTTTGACCCAACTCATCTATCATATTGATTTAAATAGGATAATCTCACACCGTATTGATATAAAAATGCAAAGAAAAAGAAAATGCATCACATTTCTTGTTATTGATATAATGAAGTGCACTAAACATTAGGCTACATCGCGTCAAGGTTCCCAAACTGCAGGCGGTTCACCAGTTTAATGAAAAACTAATC
>NC_056595.1:25669408-25679408 GCF_018340385.1 Cyprinus carpio
TGTGTTCAGGCGTGTTCAGGTGTGTTCATGTATGTTCATGCGTGTTCAGGTGTGTTCATGCGTGTTGAGGTGTGTTCATGCGTTTTCAGGTGTGTTCATGCGTGTTGAGGTGTGTTCATGCGTGTTGAGGTGTGTTCATGCATGTTCAGGTGTGTTCATGTATGTTCATGCGTGTTCAGGTGTGTTCATGAGTGTTGAGGTGTGTTCATGCATGTTCAGGTGTGTTCATGCGTGTTGAGGCATGTTCAGGTATGTTCATGTGTGTTCATGCATGTTCAGGTGTGTTCATGTGTGTTAATGCTTGTTCAGGTATGTTCAGACATGTTCACGTGTGTTCATGCGTGTTCACGTGTGTTCGTGCGTGTTCACGTGTGTTCATGCGTGTTGAGGTGTGTTCATGTGTGTTCAGGTGTGTTCATGTATGTTTATGCATGTTCAGGTGTGTTCATGTGTGTTCATGCGTGTTCATGCATGTTCAGATGTGTTCATGTGTGTTCACGTGTGTTTGTGCGTGTTCACGTGTGTTCATGCGTGTTGAGGTGTGTTCATGTGTGTTCATGTATGTTTATGCATGTTCATGTGTTTTCATGCGTGTTCATGCATGTTCAGATGTGTTCATGTGTGTTCACGTGTGTTCATGCGTGTTCATGCGTGTTGAGGTGTGTTCATGCGTGTTCAGGTGTGTTCATGCGTGTTTAGGTGTGTTCATGCGTGTTGAGGCATGTTCATGTATGTTCATGTGTGTTCATGCATGTTCAGGTGTGTTCATGTGTGTTAATGCTTGTTCAGGTATGTTCAGACATGTTCACGTGTGTTCGTGCGTGTTCTGATGTGTGTTCAGGTGTGTTCATGCTTGTTTGGGTGTGTTCAGGCATGTTCACGTGTGTTCATGCATGTTCAGATGTGTTCATGCATGTTGAGGTGTGTTCATGTGTGTTCAAGCGTGTTCACGTGTGTTCATGTATGTTCAGGTGTGTTCAGGCATGTTCACTTGTGTTCATGCATGTTGAGGTGTGTTCATGTGTGTTCAAGCGTGTTCATGTGTGTTCATGCGTGTTCATGTATGTTCATGTGTGCTCATCCGTGTTCATGCGTGTTCAGGTGTGTTCATGTGTGTTCAGGTGTGTTCATGTATGTTCATGTGTGTTCATGTGTTAATGCATGTTCAGGTGTGTTCATGCATGTTCAGGTGTGTTCATGCGTGTTCAAGTGTATTCAGGTGTGTTCATGCGTGTTCTTGTGTGTTCATGTGTGTTCATGCGTGTTCAGGTGTGTTCATGTGTGTTCAGGTGTGTTCATGTATGTCCATGTGTGTTCATTCATGTTCATGTGTGTTCATGCGTGTTCAGGTGTATTCATGTATGTTCAGGTGTGTTCATGTGTGTTCATGTTTGTTCATGTGTGTTCATGCATGTTCAGGTGTGTTCAGGTGTGTTCATGTATGTTCATGTGTGTTCATGTGTGTTCATGCGTGTTCAGGTGTGTTCATGCATGTTCAAGTGTGATCAGGCGTGTTCATGTGTGTTCATGTGCATTACCTGACTCTGCAGTGCGGTGAGATCTCGGAGCCGCTGGATCTCTGCAGTGTCGCTCATCTGCGAGTACAGTGGTGAGGACAGATCCTTCTTCACGGCCTCTTTATACTTCAGCTGAGGGAAACACACCTGCGGTCAGTGTGACACTTGGGAGCACGTGTGAAACTGCTGTCAGGGTGGTACGTACCTCACTGAGCAGCTCTCCGGCACGTTTGGCATGTTCCATGTCCTGAGTCTCGGGCAGACAGGCGTAAAGAGATGCATCTGTTCTGTTCTTCTCTTTATATTTTACCTACATACACAGTCATGTTTAAATACACACGCTTCCTCATCACACATGCTGAGCTCCTGTCATTCACAAACTGTGTCTGTCCGTGATGTGGCACACATACGTGACTCTGCAGCTCGTAGGCCTCTTTAGCATGTTCGGTCTGGAGCGTCTGTGGCATCAGGCTGTACAGATTGCTCTCCGCTTCCTTCTTACCCTCCTGCTTGTACTGAAGCTGAAAACAGAAGCTGCTTTACACCCAGAGAAACAGACTGAACTTATATAGACTCTAAAGTGTACTTTAGTAATATCAGTAATAGAGTCAGTATCAGTGCAGTACACGCGTGTTACCTCACTCTGGACGTCGCTCATGTGTTTGGCAAACTCTGTGTCTGCAGTCTGTGGCAGGAGTGAATACAGACTGACCTGATCATTCTTCTGCTTATATCTGACCTGAGAACAGCAGCGGGAGCACACAATAATCAGTATTTAAACACGAGACCGGATGTAAATGAGAACTGATTCATACAAATGCTCCATTAAAGGCCATATTTGTCCCCTTAAATTGATTTTCAGGGGCAGTTTTATACTTATAAGATCAAATTACCAAACTTAAAAAAAACATACAACAACACCCTACATCAAATTACCAAACAAATAAAAACATCAAAAAAGAATCCAAATAGAAATCAAACAGCTCATTAACACCATCAAACGGATTCAATTAGAAATCAAACAACTCAAATATACAACTCTTACAAACACAACTCATCTGCTAAACATATCAAAAAAGACTTCAGGGAACGCAGAACGAAAAAATCACTCTAACTCATCTTAAACTACTCAACAATACTATAAAATATAAATATAAAACAACAAATCACACAATCCAAATTTAAATATACAACAATAAATCATACAATCATACATTTTTTGCATCCATTATCTTGAATTTAGGGGCTTTTTAAAAATTAATTTCAGTGGCCTTTTTTCTCTAAGCCCTAGTTAATCTCTGACCCTGCTTCATATTGTGTGAAAACACTGATAAACATCAGCTGTCACTGCTGTCTGTACTGTGATCAGCTGAGGACACACATCAGTTTTAAGGAGTAAAAACAGCACAAATAGAACCCACGGCTCACATCTAGTGCCCTATGTAGTGAAGATGTGCTCACGTCGCTCTGTGCGTCTGCGATCTCTCTGGCTGTCTGCGTCTGCAGCGTCTCTGGCAGTCGAGTGAATAATGGACTGGACAAACTCTGTCTGCCGCCCTCTTTGTACTTCACCTGAACATATAAAACATGATGATCTCGAGCTCTTCTGCTGTGAGACAGAGTTTGTAATGTGCAGAAATCACACAGTGTTTGAACACGAGGCTGCTGTACCTCACTGATGATGGCGGTGGCGTGTTTAGCGTGTTGCGTGTCCAGAGTCTCTGGCAGTGTGGCGTACAGCGAGTCGCTCACAGAATCTTTATATTTCACCTGAATGAAACACACAGACACACCGCAGCACATTCACTGATGAGAGAGACGCAACAAACACTGAAGCACAGCGTGCTTTTCATCAGCCGAACCCCTCAGAGCTCAAATATTTACTCGTAGTCTTCCTGGGTTTTAGATTAATTCAGTAATTTAACAACAACACGATCTCACGTTCACGGTTCTCTGATGTCGATTAATGTGCACATGAAACGCAACTAAACGAATAAAATATTCAGTCTTTTTGACTAAGTTTTTTATTTTGATTACTTTTTTTTGTTTTAATCTTTTTTATAAAATATAAAAAATAGTTTTTATAAAATCTATGATTTTATATTTTGATTTCTTTTATTTTAAAATAACTGAGCACATGTTTGCTCACCTCGCTCTGCAGGTCCGTCACGGATCTGACGAACTGTGTCTCTGGAGTGTCGGGCAGCTGAGAGTAAACACTGGACGAGAGGCTCCTCCGGCCCTCCTCACGGTACTCTTTCTGAAACACACGTGGAGATGGAGTCACGCGTGACGCACGTTACATCAGCATCACGAACGGAGCAGCAGTGAAATGAGCCGCACCTCACACAGAACATGCGAGATATCCTCAAAAAAAACCACATCTCCCCAGACTCTAAAACCACAGAAAAAGAAAAATCATAAAAAACCCCTTCCTTACTCATTCCTATATAGGCCACCTGAGTGCAGATGATCAGATGAAGGTCAGGCGCTGTGGTCAGACATGTGTGTGGTCAGGCGTGACGTGAGCGTGTGCAGCGTTACCTCGCTCTGGATGTGAGCGGCGTCTCGAGCGTGTTGAGTTTCTGGAGTCTCTGGGAGATGATGGTACAGAGATCTGCTCATCTGCTGCTTACTGGCCTCCTTATACTTCACCTGAGGTCAACATGATTCACAATCCTGACGTCTGAGAGATCTGAGCTCAGAGATGTTCAGGGTGGTTGTTAGGGCTAGGTAAGGGGTTGCTATGGAGTTGTTAAGGAGTGGTGGTCTGGATGGTCTCTAGAGTTGTGTTTCAGAGTGGTTGCTATGGTGTTGTTAAGGGGTTGCTATGGTGATCAAGGAGAGCGTGTTGATCTGATGAGTCTGAGTGAGTTCACACGCGTGTGTGTCGTACGTCACTCTGTAACTCCGCGGCGTGTTTGGCGAGCTGCGTGTCCAGCGTCTCGGGCATGAGCGAGTACAGATTACTGGAGTTTTCCTTCACGTCAGCTTTATACTTCAGCTGAAACACACAAACACACGTGAAGAGGAAAACACCTAACATGAATCACAAAACATAACGAAGAAGTTTCCAGATCAGTGCTTCTCAACTAGGGCCGTTGGATGACATAATATATTTAAATATACAAAAATCAATATTCTTACTTATTTTGATTCACATGATATTACATTTTTATTTTTTTCCCCCACTTAAATTAAAATGAAATTCATGGGGTTTCCCTTAGAATTAAGGTGATTTTTCTGACCCCATTGGTGGATATTTGTTTTAAGCCTGAACTCACTTCATTTTGATCAGTTTTCTAATCAGAAAAGAAGACTAATTTAGCTTCTCATGATTCAGGAATGTTCAGATATTGTACTGGAATAGACAGACATGTTCACCTCACTCCGGAGCTCCATCTGCTGCTTCACACTCGTTCTTTTTTTTTCTCTTTCTTCCTTTTCTTTTTAGCGGCGTCCGGGCTCTGTCATCAGCGAGTACAAACTACTGCCCATCACAGACGCCGGCCCTGCCTGTACTCCAGCTGATCACACAACACACACACACTCACATTATCAATCAAACACATGTCAACACGGCCGCTGAGGCGATGGAGCGTGTGCAGCGTTACCTCGCTCTGGATGTGAGCGGCGTCTCGAGCGTGTTGAGTTTCTGAAGTCTCTGGGAGCTGATGGTACAGAGATCTGCTCATCTGCTGCTTACTGGCCTCCTTATACTTCACCTGAACACACACACACATCATCATCATCATCATCATCATCATCAGTCCGAGTGTCCGTCAGACGTGTGTTCACGCACCTGACTCTGCAGCTCAGAGACGCTCCTGCTGAACTCAGTCTCTGGAGTTTCAGGAAGCTGAGAGTAAATGCAGCTGCTGATGCTCTTCCTGCTCTGCTCGCGGTATTTATTCTACACACACACACACACACACACACACACACAGATGTCACACACTTCAACCGCCAGTGTAAACCTGCTCTGATCTTCATGTGTCTGATTCACCTCGCTGATGGTCTCTGTGATCTCTCGGGCAGACTGAGTCTCCAGAGTGTCCGCCAGCGTGGAGAACAGAGAGCTGGACGCACACGTCTGACCCTCCTTATACGTCACCTGATACAACATATATCTGATCAAAAATACAGTAAAAACTAAAATATTACTACAATGTAAAACAGCTGTTTTCTGTGTGAATCTCTATTAAAGTGTAATTTATTTCTGTGATGTGCAGCTGTATTTTCAGCATCATTACTCCAGTCTTCAGTGTCACATCTTCAGAAATCAGTCTAATATGATGATTTGCTGCTCAAGAAACATTTCTGATTATTATTAATGTTGAACACAGTTGTGCTGCACAAAAAATATTTTTAAACAAACATTAAAGTTTTTTATTTTTCAGGATTCACAGATGGACAGAAAGTTCAGAAGAACAGCTTTTATTTGAAATAGAAATCTTGTGTAGCATTATAAATGTCTTTACTGTCACTTTTGATCAATTAAATGTGTGCTCGATGAATAAAAGTGTTAATGTCTGTATTTGTGCACCTGGCTCTGTAGCTGGTACGCGTCTTTAGCGTGTTGAGTCTCCAGGGTTTCAGGCAGTTGTGAGTACAGACATGTGGAAGCGTTTTTTCTGCCAGCTTCTTTGTATTTATTCTGTCAGACAATGAGAGCAGGTGTGAGAGCGCGTTCACATGACATCGGACAGGTGAACATGAGTGATGCGTGTGCGTTACGTCGCTCTGCAGATCCGTCATGCGTTTGGCGTGTTGCGTGTCAGTCGTGTCTGGCAGCTGAGAGTACAGACTACACGACAGCTTCTTCCTCCCGTCCTCTTTATATCGGACCTGAAACATCATCACCATCATCGTCATGTGACTGGCGTGTGTGTCTGAGCGTGTTTGTGGCGTGTCGTACCTCACTCTGAAGATCACTCATCTCTCTAGCAAACTCTGTGTCTGGCGTGTCCGGCATCAGTGAGTACAGACTGACACACAGATCCCTGCGTCCGTCCTCACGGTACAGCAGCTGAACACACACACACACACACACACACACACACACACACACACACACACACACACACACACCCACACAAGTACATGCACACACACACACACACACAAGTACACCCACACACACACACACACACACACACACACACACAAGTACATGCACACACACACAGACACACACACACACACAAAAGTACACCCACACACACACACACACCCACACAAGTACATGCACACACACACACCCACACACACACACACACACACACACACACACACAAGTACATGCACACACACACAGACACACACACACACAAGTACATGCACACACACACACACACACACACAGACACACACACACACACACACACAAGTACACCCACACACACACACACAAGTACACCCACACACACACACAGACACACACACACACACACACACAAACAAGTACACCCACACACACACACACACACACACACACACCACACAAGTAGTACACCCACACACACACACACCACACACACACAAACCAACACACACACACACACACACACACACACACACACACACACACACACACTTATCAAAATGTAGTTTGTTGACACAAAAACAAGAACAAATATCTGCCAATGGCTTCAAATTAAAAATCAAGTTGATTCATTCCCCATGTTTTAAGCATGAAGTCAGTTAATTTTGATACATTAATCAGAAAACAAGACATCATTTCATTTTGCATCTCCAGTAAATGCATATTCACTTAACAATATTAAAACAAAAGTACATGAAAACAAGAAAGAAACACTGCGGAAGAGACTCATTTGGCAACATCTCATGCCGGGACATTTATTTTAGCTTGTCTATTTTCTATCTGTTTCAATTGAAGACTTTTTAGGGCATTTCTATGGAATCAAGACATTTATAGGACGGGCAGAAACCCTGCTGATGACCTTTATTTATGAATGATGTGTGGCTCTGACGATCTCGTCTCACCTCGCTGTTCAGCTGTGAGGCGTTATCATCTAGAATATAAAATCCAACATTAAAACAACACAACACAACACACAGCACATCATCCCCTCCCAGCCTCAGGTTTGGTATTCTTCCTCTATTGAAGCAACACACACAAGAGGACACAGAATACTCCAGATCTTACAGAGGAACTAGTGCAGTGAACATTCACAAACAGAGTTCATGATGAACAGCTCAACATCTGCTGACGACGCTCAGGTCAATCATCGTCAGTGTCTGATCTGATGGACATCATTTATTGTATTTATTTATTTATCTGATGGAAATTGTTTGAATGAGTCTGGTTCACCTCAGAGTGACATTCGGACACAGTCTGAACACACGTGATCTGTGTGACGTCCACACGCGTCATGATCTCGGCCTCCACACGCCTGTCACCCTGAAAGAAGGAGCGGTGGATTCACTCAGACACAGAAACACAGCTCACAGCTTTCATAACCAGTGTTTCCTGAGTTTCACACAGCCTGATCATCTGACATAGAGTATATTAATACTCTAATATAATATCTTTAATATAAAGTCTTTGTTTAAGAGTTTAAAGCCATGAATCAAACCAAATACCTACAAGGAGAATCACATTACAGACTTTGATTTGAATCAGACAAATATTTGAAAATCAGACAAAAACAAAAATACAAGACTTTAGTGAGGGAAAGAACTACAATCCCATGAAGCTTTGCAATAATCAAAATCAAATGAAAAAAATGTTAATCTAAAAGTTTCAATTGATTGATTATATACAAAAACGTTTATTGTAAGATATGCTTATATATGCACATATGTAAGTATTTTGAGAGCATAGGGACACTTTACATCATTCAGTGCTTCATGGGAGTGGGCGGAGCTAAAGAGATCTATTTGCCCATTTTACTCTCCAATTGATGGAGAATTCCCTGCAGAATCATGGGTAATGTAGTTTTTATAACAGGTACATGATTATCTAAGAATAGGTTATAATAATGCAGGCAGATGGCTTCAACAAAAGCATAAAACCGTTAATTAACAATCTCATAGAACACATTAGGTCTGTCTTTAATGGTTTATAAGTTACCATTAAAAATCATTTTCCCTAAAGAACAAAATTAATGAAATTTTCTACTTCACACTCACCTCATGGGCTGCTGAGCTTGGATCAGGACTCAGATCAGAAGTCGGATCAGGACACGGATCAGGATTTGGATCAGGATTCGGATCAGGTTTTGGATCAGGGACTCATATCAGAATTTGGGATCAGAATTTCAGATCAGAAGTTGGATCAGGTTTTGGATCAGGTTTTGGCTCAGTACTCAATTCAGGGTTCAGATTAGAAGTCGGATCAGGTTTTGGATCAGGTTTTGGCTCAGTACTCAATTCAGGATTCAGATCATAAATATCACAAGTTTTTGGATCAGTACTCAATTCAGGATTCAAATCAGAAGTCAGATCAGGTTTTGGATCAGGATTCAGATCAGAAGTCGGATCAGGATTCAGATCACAAGTTGGATCAGGACTCGGATCAGGATTCAGATCACAAGTTGGATCAGGATTTGGATCAGGATTCAGATCAGAAGTCGGATCAGGATTCAGATCAGAACACGGATCAGGTTTTGGACCAGGACTCGGATCAGGATTCAGACCAGGACTCGAATCAGGATTCAGACCAGGACTCGGATCAGGTTTTGGACCAGGACTCGGATCAGGATTCGGACCAGGACTCGGATCAGGATTCAGACCAGGACTCGGATCAGGATTCAGACCAGGACTCGGATCAGACTTCTGACCAGGACTCGGATCAGGATTCGGACCAGGACTCGGATCAGGTTTTGGATCAGGATTTGGATCAGAAGTCAGATTAGGATTCAGATCAGAACTCGGATCAGGTTTTGGATCAGAACTTCGATGAGGACCCGGATCGGCTGTGACAGCTGCTGGGGAATCCTGTGAGAAACACACACACACACACACACACACACACACACACATGGTGTGAGAGCAGCCGTCGTGTGAAGGTCATCGTGACTCTGCTTGAACGGTCAGCGCTCTCACCTCAGGGGCCAGTTCCGCACCTCCGTCCATCTGTCCAGCAGCTTCCTCAGTGGCAGACATGACTGAAACACAAACTCAGAGCTCAGTGCTGGACACAGCTGACCGGAGCAATGCTTCAGCCCGACTGACCAGCTTCTGCTCAGGAACA
Organism: Cyprinus carpio; assembly: GCF_018340385.1. NCBI lineage: Eukaryota > Metazoa > Chordata > Actinopteri > Cypriniformes > Cyprinidae > Cyprinus > Cyprinus carpio. The sequence continues at coordinate 25,679,144 of NC_056595.1, forward strand.
GACCTTATCAGAGACGCTTCCCTGTTTAGAAACACTCGAGCGTTATCACTGCTGCAGGAGAAAGTGTCGCACACAGAAAGGAATGTGCAGAGATATGAGCACCTCACACTAACCATTACCATCACTAGTCCTAGTACTCATAGTGATGTCAGCAAACCAAGTACTGAAGTTCAGTGTGTGCCAATAAAACACACACAAGCCTTACACTAACCCTCAGTTAACCAGCACTGATGCTGACTACTAAAACTAGTGCCAGATCTGACTG
>NC_056595.1:25686908-25696908 GCF_018340385.1 Cyprinus carpio
AGTGACCATCACGGCTCCGTCTCAACCAACACACACTTACTAGAGAACACACTCGATCAGTCCTGACGACACACAGGCTCAGAGTCGCTCAGGTCAGAGATGGAACTTTAGTTTAGTTTTTGTTACTTTAAATAACATGAACATTAGCCAATATAAATAAACTATAACAAGTTTACATGTATTTTATTTTGGTTATTTGCCAAGGCAAATAATAGGCAAAAACCTGAAAGGCTCTCAGTGACACAACTGATGGTTTGCATAAAAGCTGCTTGCAAATGTGCAGTCAGTCATGACGTCTTCATGTGTGTGTCACACTCGTTCATTCATGAGAATCGAGCAGCTTCTGTTTTACAGCAGCAACAGTGATTAAACTGTAAAATCCGGAACTGAAGAGCATGAATTTCTGTCCTGATTTGCATCGTAATGAAGGAAATAACAGAAGGAGAGTTTGTGAGCGAGATCAATTGCTCTGTTAATCATTTAGGCTCATTTGTTTTCATCTTCACACAAACCAGCGCTTCCTCTTTGATGTGACATCACTTGTGACCACGCTTGAATGGACCGGACAGAAGAAGAGGTTTCCATAGCAACGGCCCACAAACACACACACACACCTGAGCAAGTGAAACTCTTCTCTGGAGCTTCACACAGATTCATATGTTTCATGAACTCACAGTCGGTCCAGGACTGAATCCTCTGACATACACAGCTGCTGTTCATCTAGAGGAATCAGTTCATAAAGAAACAAAACAAAACATTCCACCTACTGCTCATACCCTGTATATGCTATCATATCAAATATGATCTGTCCTGAATCACATGAGAAAACACTCGCAGTCTCTCCTCACATTCACTGTATTGGATAACACTACATTTACATTTATTTACATTTATGCATTTAGCAGACGCTTTTATCCAAAGTGACTTACAGTGCATTCAGGCTAACTTTTTTTTTACCTAACACTACCGTCATAAACTGCATTTCTCTGTCGTTCATCGCTGAGAAGGTGATTAAACACAAACAAGTGCAGAGATGAAGCACAACTGATGCTGTGTGGAAATATGGATGACCGAAGCACTTGGATCAGCCTGCACACTGACCTGAGTAGGTGCACAAACACACACACACACACTTAACACTCAAGCACACACACACACACACACACACACACACACACACACACACACACACACACACACACACACACACACACACACGAGCACTGTGTTTATGGGTTGTTTTACAGGTTCTTCTGTGGATTAAGTATACACTAAACACTGAACACGTTCTCCATATGAAGCACAGGCCGATGATCACAGATCCTGCTGAACATACACACGAGTCTCCCACACACACGTCTATCTGTGGTCTCAGTCTGATTCTTGTGAGCGCCTGAGTTCAACCCCTTAGCACAAACTCAAAACTAACAGCACACACACACACAAACACACACACACACACACACACACATATACATACATACATACAGCCATGTGTTTAATGATGTGTTATTATATAATTCAGCACTCGTGTGATATAAGCTGCATTATATAAAGATGAAAGAGAAACTCTGCTGCTGTATGAATGATGCATTTCAGCTCCATTTGAGACCATCTGAACAGACAAACATCTGAAAACAGACAGACAAACATCTGAACACAAACAAACATCTGAACACAAACAAACAAACACCTGAACACAGACAAATAAATATCTGAACACAGACAAACATCTGAACACAAACAAACATCTGAACACAAACAAACAAACACCTGAACACAGACAAATAAATATCTGAACACAGACAAACATCTGAACACAAACAAACATCTGAACACAAACAAACATCTGAACACAAACAAACAAACACCTGAACACAGACAAACATCTGAACACAAACAAACATCTGAACACAGACAAACATCTGAACACAAACAAACATCTGAACACAGACAAACATCTGAACACAAACAAACATCTGAACACAAACAAACATCTGAACACAAACAAACAAACATCTGAACGCAGACAAACATCTGAACACAAACAAACAAACACCTGAACACAAACAAACATCTGAACACAAACAAATAAATATCTGAACAAAGAGACAGACAAACATCTGAACACAAACAAATAAATATCTGAACGCAGACAAAAAACAAAAAAAAAAAAAAAAAACAGAACACAAACAAACAGACAAACAAACAAACATCTGAACACGAACAAACAAACATCTGAACACGAACAAACAAACAAACAAACATCTGAACACGAACAAACAAACAAACAAACAAACATCTGAACACAAACAAACAAACATCTGAACACAAACAAACAAACATCTGAACACATACAAACAAACAAACAAACATCTGAACACAAACAAACAAACATCTGAACACATACAAACAAACATCTGAACACATACAAACAAACACCTGAACACAAACAAACAAACAAACAAACATCTGAACACAAACAAACAAACATCTGAACACATACAAACAAACATCTGAACACATACAAACAAACAAACAAACATCTGAACACAAACAAACAAACATCTGAACACAAACAAACAAACACCTGAACACAAACAAACACCTGAACACAAACAAACAAACATCTGAACGCAGACAAACATCCGAACACAAACAAACATCTGAACACAAACAAACAACTGAACACAAACAAACAACTGAACACAAACAGACAAACATCTGAACGCAGACAAACATCTGAACACAAACAAACATCTGAACACAAACAAACAGACAAACATCTGAACACAAACAAACATCTGAACACAAACAAACAGACAAACATCTGAAAACAGACAAACAGACAAACAAACAAACATCTGAACACGAACAAACAAACATCTGAACACAAACAAACATCTGAACACAAACAAACAAACACCTGAACACAGACAAACATCTGAACACAAACAAATAAATATCTGAACGCAGACAAACATCTGAACACAAACAAACAAACACCTGAACACAAACAAACAAAACAACACAAAAAAAAAAAAAAAAAACCTAAAAAAAAAAAAAAAGACAAAACAAACAAACATCTGAACACAAACAAACAAACAGACAAACATCTGAAAACAGACAAACAGACAAACATCTGAACACATACAAACAGACAAACATCTGAACACAAACAAACATCTGAACACAAACAAACAAACACCTGAACACAGACAAACATCTGAACACAAACAAACAAACATCTGAACGCAGACAAACATCTGAACACAAACAAACAAACACCTGAACACAGACAAACATCTGAACACAAACAAATAAATATCTGAACGCAGACAAACATCTGAACACAAACAAACAAACACCTGAACACAAACAAACATCTGAACACAAACAAATAAATATCTGAACGCAGACAAACATCTGAACACAAACAAATAAATATCTGAACGCAGACAAACATCTGAACACAAACAAACAAACACCTGAACACAGACAAACATCTGAACACAAACAAACAAACACCTGAACACAAACAAACATCTGAACACAAACAAACAAACACCTGAACACAAACAAACATCTGAACACAAACAAACAAACATCTGAACACAAACAAACAAACACCTGAACACAAACAAACATCTGAACACAAACAAACAAACACCTGAACACAAACAAACACCTGAACACAAACAAACACCTGAACACAAACAAACATCTGAACACAAACAAACAAACACCTGAACACAAACAAACACCTGAACACAAACAAACAAACATCTGAACGCAGACAAACATCTGAACACAAACAAACAAACATCTGAACGCAGACAAACATCTGAACACAAACAAACAAACACCTGAACACAAACAAACATCTGAACACAAACAAACATCTGAACACAAACAAACAAACATCTGAACGCAGACAACACCTGACAACTGAACCAAAACAAACACATCTGAACGCAGACAAACATCTGAACACAGACAAACAAACATCTGAACGCAGACAAACACCTGAACACAAACAAACAAACATCTGAACACAGACAAACACCTGAACACAAACAAACAAACATCTGAACGCAGACAAACACCTGAACACAAACAAACAAACATCTGAACACAGACAAACACCTGAACACAAACAAACAAACACCTGAACACAAACAAACCTGAACACAAACAAACACCTGAACACAGACAAACATCTGAACACAAACAAACATCTGAACACAAACAAACATCTGAACACAAACAAACAAACATCTGAACGCAGACAAACATCTGAACACAAACAAACAAACACCTGAACACAAACAAACACCTGAACACAGACAAATAAATATCTGAACGCAGACAAACAAACACCTGAACGCAGACAAACACCTGAACACAAACAAACATCTGAACACAAACAAACAAACACACTGAACACAAACAAACACCTGAACACAAACAAACACCTGAACACAAACAAACAAACATCTGAACACAAACAAACAAACAGACAAACATCTGAACACAAACAAACAAACATCTGAACACAAACAAACAAACAGACAAACATCTGAAAACAAACAAACAAACACCTGAACACAAACAAACACCTGAACACAAACAAACACCTGAACACAGACAAATAAATATCTGAACGCAGACAAACACATCTGAACACAAACAAACAAACATCTGAACGCAGACAAACATCTGAACACAAACAAACAAACACCTGAACACAAACAAACACCTGAACACAAACAAACATCTGAACACAAACAAACAAACACCTGAACACAAACAAACACCTGAACACAGACAAACATCTGAACACAAACAAACAAACATCTGAACGCAGACAAACATCTGAACACAAACAAATAAATATCTGAACACAGACAAACATCTGAACACAAAAACAAACAAACACCTGAACACAGACAAACACCTGAACACAAACAAACACCTGAACACAGACAAAATAAATATCTGAACACAAACAAACAAACAGACAAACATCTGAACACATACAAACAAACAGACAAACATCTGAACACAAACAAACAAACAAACAAACATCTGAACACAAACAAACAAACATCTGAACACATACAAACAAACACTGAAAACAAACAAACACCTGAACACAAACAAACAAACATCTGAACACAGACAAACACCTGAACACAAACAAACAAACACCTGAACACAAACAAACACCTGAACACAGACAAATAAATATCTGAACGCAGACAAACATCTGAACACAAACAAACAAACATCTGAACGCAGACAAACATCTGAACACAAACAAACAAACACCTGAACACAAACAAAAACAAACAAACATACAAACATCTGAACACAAACAAACAAACAAACACCTGAACACAAACAAACACCTGAACACAGACAAACATCTGAACACAAACAAACAAACATCTGAACGCAGACAAACATCTGAACACAAACAAACAAATATCTGAACGCAGACAAACATCTGAACACAAACAAATAAATATCTGAACACAGACAAACATCTGAACACAAACAAACAAACATCTGAACACAGACAAACACCTGAACACAAACAAACATCTGAACACAGACTATGCAGTTGTTAAGGTGCTATAGGATGTTTCCAAAATAAACCTATGCAGTTGCCACAGCATCTTATAAGCATAACTAAACAACTACCATATCATTCACAGATAAAAAAAACTCTAGAAACACAGCTGGGCAGAACTGAGCTGCTGCTCTCACCGACCTGAATAACGACCTGATCGTTCAGTGCGGAAATCACTGTAAAACCAAAGAACTACACCGCTGGAGGAGCTCCAGGACGTTCATGTGATGCTTCGTTTCTTCACTTTCATCTTATGGGATTATGCAGGAATGTGACGGGCTGGGCTGCGTTTCTCAAAGGCATTGTGAGTTTAAGTAGTTTGCGTGTTCAGTGTTTGTCTTTAATGTCAGACGGTTAGCAGCGGTTCCTTAATCATGTCAAACGTCTGTTTCAGAAATGTCACACTGAGTAATGAGATCAACCAACAATGTGCAAAAGGTCATAACAAACTGACATTCAAACACAATCAACAGCAAATAAAGAAAAGGCCACATGACAATTTGCTGGAGGTTCATAAGCGTGGACATTTACAACATATTCACTCAATTAACCCTCACGGCCATGTGACCTGACTCCTAATGAACACACGGCTCAGTCGCCCAGCCACACAGTTAAACAGGTTCTGATGACTGTGTGTGTGTTCACCAGAGCAGAAACTCTTGAGGAGACAGCAGTGTTTGTCCTGAAAACAAGCGTCCCGTCCAGCAGCCCAGACTCCACATCACTCCCTTCTCATAAAGTCTCCGCACAGGATAACAAACACACTGGGACACGTGCTTTGATGAGAACTCAAAACAGATGGAGGAGGGTTACCTGTGAATGTCACCAGTTACACAAAACTGAAACGACACCATCAGCAGCCGTCCGAATCACAGCTATATAACTCTAGATTACAGCCAATCCAAACCACTACTATAATGACAACGGCACAGATCCGTATTTTTTACAGCTGATGAATAATAAAAACACTGACAGCCAATCAGAATCCATCCTGCTTTAAAGAGCTCCAGCAATTAAGTGACAGATGACAAATCTGCAACGTTTATGATGCTGACATAGTTAGTTACAGTTACCATTATAATTGTAGTTACTGTTACAGTTATCACTACACTGTAAAAAACGATAGTGATTTTAACGGTAAAGGACTAAAAATGCTACAGTAAAAACCTATTAAGTGTGAAAAACTGTAATGCATATTTCATGTAATCTTACAGTAAAATAAAGTTTTTGAAAGTGAAAAAGAATGCATAATTTACAGTGACAATCCGTAAACTGACATTCCTAGAGTTACATTTCACATCTGATGTTTTTTCATTGAAATAACTGTTTCTTAGTTTTTTTCTCACCAGTTATGTTCATTAGGGTTGTATGTTACATCTAATGTTGTTAAATGTTTGGTTCATCATGTGACTCTCTTCACCAGCTGATTTTGGTGGTTATCAGTGTATTACAAAGGAAAACTACTAAACAGATTTCAGAACTGATATATAAACATTGTATCAGTTAATGAAATACGGTTTTTAAATGTAACTTTAAGTTAAATCCGTAAAAACCTAAAATGTTGCTACCGTATTGTATCATTATGACTATAGTTATTGGTATAGTCACCATTACAGTTATAATTACTGTAAAGAGTACTTTATCATAGTTACCGTTATGGTTCCCATTACAGCTAGAGTTATCATTAGAGGTTTCATTATAGTTATAGTTATTGCTGTAGTTATGATCATAGTTCTGGTTCTGGTTGTGAAGAGGTCTTAACACTCGGCAGATGAACTCCTCATCCTCACACTGTACTTCATCACGACAGGAGAAACACACTCACGCGTTACAGTAGGGTTTCTTGTCGTAGCCTTTGTAGTTCTTCATGTTGAGCGTCATCTTACACACTTCACAGTGGAAACAGCCTTTGTGCCAGTTCTGAAAAACCGCAGGACATCACATCATTACTGCAGATTCTGAGCAATTAATAATGCCACATCGTTTTAATAATCACAGGAGGCAGTGTGTGGATTAAACACTGTCCGGTCTCTTTCTGACACACAGGAGCATCAGAGCTGAAGAGATCAATAATGTTTCAGGGATGCAGTCAGGTCCTGGATGACTGTCATTTTCAAACACTTCAGAGAATACCATGGTATTAATGCGGTACTGTGTCCAAAACACCCTGCTAGTTTCAGAAAGGCTCGGTGTTTGTCTGTTTATATTTAATTTGCTTTGTCTTGAATAGATTTAATTAGACAACATTTTATAATGTCACTCATGACTGTAAGATTATGAATAAAACATCGTTCGTTATGTAAGACGCATGAAAACACATAGTAAAGTTTGATTTACACGCATCACATACAGCTGCGGTTCGTTTATATAAAACACGGTTCTGCTGCTGAAGCTCTGATAAAGTTGCTCCAGTTGCGAGTTCGTGTGGAAATGAGGTAAATCAACTCTTTTCGCACCTTGTCGAGGCAGCTGATCTTCTCGGTCGGATAGACGGTTTTCCCGCAGCGCGCGCACGCAGGGTTCATCCTCGCCGCAGCTCTGATCCTCAGATGCGAACAGATCCGCGTCACGGTCCGCTGAGCGCCGCGCTGAGCATCACACGCGTCTCGACGCGTTCGGTGCGCGCGCCCGTGTGTGTGTGTGGGAGAGAGAGAGAGTGTGTGTGTGTGTGTGTGTGAGAGTGAGAGAGTGTGTGTGTGTGTGTGTGTGAGAGAGATATATTTTTGTGTGTGTGTGAGAGAGAGAGAGAGATGTGTGAGAGAGAGAGTGTGTGTGTGTGTGTGTGTGTGTGTATGAGAGAGAGAGAGAGAGAGAAAGAAAGAAATTGTATCAAAGCACTGTGAGGCAAGAGAGAGAGAGAGAGAGAGAGAGAGAGAGAGTGTGTGTGTGTGTGTGTGTGTGAGAGAGGAGAGAGAGAGAGAGAGAGAGAGAGAGTGTGTGTGTGTGTGTGTGTGTGTGTGTGTGAGAGAGAGAGAGAGAGAGAGAGAAAGAGCGAGTGTGTGTGTGCGCGCGAGGGGTGGGGGGGTGCTCACTATACAGTATAAAGACAGAATGGTTTAAACACAGCATTTGGGTGTTATATAAGCGCGTCAATCAGAAAAGGAAAAATAAGTTAGTGTGTGTGTGTGTGTGTGTGTGTGTGGGGGGGGGGGGGGGTTCTAAACTGGTGGGGACTTAAACCTGAATACACTCCAACTGGGGACTTGTGTCACTGTGTCCCCATGGTTACAAAAGCTTATAAATCATACAGAATGAGTTTTTCGGAGATTGTAAAATGCAGAAAGTTTCATGTAAGGGATAGGTTTAGGTACAGTCTGTACAGTATAAAAACCATTACGCCTATGGAGAGTCCCCGGTGGGGAAGTCGTTGCCTAATGGTTTAGAGAGTCAGACTCCCAATCGAAGGGTTGTGAGTTCGAGTCTCGAGCCGGCAGGAATTGTGGGTGGGTGGGAGTGCATGTACAGTTCTCTCTCCACCTTCATACCATGACTTAGGTGCCCTTGAGCAAGGCATCGAACCCCCCAACTGCTCCCCGGGCGCCGCAGCATAAAATGGCTGCCCACTGCTCCGGGTGTGTGTTTCACAGTGTGTGTGTGTGTGTTCACTGCTCTGTGGTGCGTGCACTTCGGATGGGTTAAATGCAGAGCACGAATTCTGAGTATGGGTCACCATACTTGGCTGAATGTCACGTCACTTTCTTTTTTTGTCACTTTTTAGACAACTAATGCAAGTGTGTGTGTCTGTAACTCTCATTAGTGTGTGTGTGTCAGTAACTCTCATTAGTGTGTGTGTGTGTGTGTGTTAGTATGTGTGTGTGTGTGTGTGTGTGTGTGTGTGTGTGTGTTAGTGTGTGTGTGTTGATTATGTAATCATGAGAGACTCATGTTTATTCATTTTTCAGCTCGTGTGAAACAGCGACATCTGCTGCTCCCTAACATCAAATACATCAAATCTGTTTTACCATGTAAATACCATGGTACACATACACTGATCTATAATACATAATCCATATAATCCTATAGATCAGTGGGTAAAAATACTATAGTATTCTACCTGATACTAATGTACACTGCCACTGTACACAAACGAACACTGGGAAGAAAGTTGTTCTATAAATAACTATAAATAATTAGGAACTTAAATATTTAATTACTAGCGATTAATAATTAAGATTCGTTCAGTCGGTTTTATTTTAATTATGCATGTTTTATAATTAGACCAGACGTGTTTTCTCAGCTCGTCATGAATTATTTTATATTAAATATACATATTTTATTTGCTGTGGCGGTAATGAGGGAATTTAACAGAAACGTAACTCAATAATGAAGATTTAGCAGATACTAGTCATAAACCTAAAACATTAG
>NC_056595.1:25701908-25716908 GCF_018340385.1 Cyprinus carpio
ATGCAAAATAAAACAATAACAAATATTAAGTATTTTATTAGTTTATCTGCTTGTCAGTAAGAGAAACATGAACGTGAAAATGTTGATAAATTACTGAAATATTTACTGAAAATCTTAGATTAAGAGTTCAGGTAAATATTCAGCTGGTGAATAATTTGTCTGATCTGATCGTGTGTCTGATCTCGGTTTTCCATCTGATTTAGTATTTGTGGTGAGGTTCAGACATCTCCGGCTCAGTCGGGTTTGATTTTACTGGTGTATTGTGACACATGTGGAGTTGCGCTGATGGTTTAGCAAACACACGCATGTGCTGCCAGTGTTGTGAAAGCAGTGGTGACCTGCAGGACATCATTCACTCAAACACACAGACCCAGAGTAATCACATTCACACGCGTGTAGCTCCTGTGTTCATGGCTGTGATGTGGACATAATCAGTAATGAACAGTGTTTCTCTCGCTGAGCTTTAATCTGTCTGTGAGCTTTAATCGGTCCGACTCACAGAAGACTGTGATGAGATGATCGGCTTTCATAGCATGTAGTTTGAGTTTTAAACACTGTTTGTGGAAGAAGCTATTTCACTTCTCTTCCATTGTGAATTATCACATTAATCTGAGCTGTGTGTCTTGAGGTCATGAGCGCAGGTGCTGTCAGCCGTGAGAAGCGTCTATTCGTGGACCGTATTCGTTGCTGAAGGCCGGAGCGAGTGTCTCTGATAATGAGTGACACCGGCGCTGGTGTATTCATGTGTTGATGAATCAGATGTGACTGACCAATCCTCCAGAGCTTCTGTGTGCCTGACACCCCTCGTCCCGGGTCACGTTATCACCACACCTACAAAGAACAGAAAAACTACAACCACAAATAAACTCTCATTGCTTAAATTGACCTAAAGTTTAACTAAATGAAACAGAATATAAAAACAGATTTTATTTCAGCTATTTCCCACAGCAATATTCCTCATTTTTGTTTAGTTTGTCTTGATGCACTAAAATAGAAAACTGAATTAAAAATGAATAAAAACACAGCAAAATGACTAAAACTTTAAAATTAAATAAGAATAGAACATCAACACTAATTTTAAATATTAATAAAAACCATAGTAGTATACTAAAATTTTATCTAGCCTTCAAATATTTTTCAATGATAATGAAGTAAACATTGCTTTAAAAGAGAAACAATACTAATAAAATGAAGACCAAAGAAACGTAAAATAAAACAAATAGCAGGTCTGTTAGTTTGCATTTACACTCTGAGACATAAAGCACAGATCTATTATGACATATCATATTTTTAGTTTCATCTATTTCTGTTTATCTCAATGTGAATCATCATATTTTCAGATTCAGTCCCATATTTAATTATAGTTTAATTATAGTCACTGACTAAACTTTGCATTGTGCTGTTAGCAGCAAGAAAAATATCAAATACCACATGCAGAATGATCTAACATGAATAATAAACTAAATCCTGTGAAAATCAGCTGCCATACATTATAACAGATATAGACGTTCATGCATGTTTCAATATGAGAAACATCTTACATACAGCAGTGCATAGAAACACTGATATGGATTCAGAAGGCTGGTATGAACACAGCTCTGATGTCCGTATGGATCAGACAGTTCTGTAGATGCGTGTGAGTCTCCGTGTCTCTCAGGCTCTTCTGCTGATTACACGGCTCTTCTCCTCCAGCAGAGCATCTCAAACCCCCGACTTCCTCAAGGACCGCCTGAACGTCCCGCTAATAGAGTCACATCAGACTCCTCAGGGAGCACAACCAACATTAATTCTGATCAGATGTGATTGTCCACCTGAGGAGCAGATTGAACACGGAAATGAGAGCGATGTTTGGGAAGAGGCTGATTTCAGCTGCGTTAAATGGAAGTGGTGATGAACTCGCTTAAGTATCTTCACAAATATATTATCAGAAAGTCAGGAACATTGTAAAATAATACAATATATCCACGTTCTATCCATATTATACAGAAACCATTTCTGCTTCCCTTACCAAAAAAGTAGTATACTTCAAGTTCATTTTATTTAGTATACTTAAGTAAAGTTCAATTATTTTTTAAGTATACTTTATGTAGCAAGTATACAAATATCAGTGTTCTAGTAGTATACTTGTAAGTGTACTGTTTCAATACTCCTCCAATACTCCAGTACTAAATTGGCCCACTTTCTAGTATATAAAAGTATACTTTCAAGTATACTTTAAGTATAACAGTAGCAAACTTTGAGTACACAACTAGTTTACCTCTGTGTTTGTAGTTTGTACTGCAATTATACTAAAAGTGAACTTATAGGTATACTGAAAGTTTACTAATTAAATACTTTGTACACTTTGAAGTATAGTCTCAGTAAACTACTAGTTTTGTAGTTTTATACTGCAAGTATAATCATAAGTTTTCTTTAAGTGAACTTTACATCATACTTTAAGTATAATACTATGTCCCTATTTTAATTTGTATGTATTTTGTTATATTAATATCTGAACATAAAAAACATCCAAAAAAAGAACAGAGTATCTGCTTGTAAAGAAAAACATTTTATTCTAGCTTCATGCATTCTTTTTTTAAAACACTTTAATGAGGGTAAGTTTCATAAAAAACAATGAAATAACATTTTGAACAAAAAGCTGAAAAAGACTATGAATTGGATTCAGCATGATAATCAAAACATAGATGGAGTCGATCAACACCCCAAAGCTTGACTGAAATTATTACCTCTTCATCGGTCAACATTTTATTCCATAATGTTACAGTTTTGATGCTGTTTCATGTCAGATGATTGTGTTACATGTGTTAGTAGCTGTTGTTTCTTCTTCTTCTTCACTTTTTTTGGAAATTTTGTACAGAAGATGTGTACTAACGCCCTCTACCGTATAACAATGAAAACACGGATTCTAGGAGCACAAGTATAGCTCAAATTTATTTAGACTTTTTGTAAGTATAAGTCACGTATGCTGAAATGTAATTTTAAGTACATTTCTGAGGAGTACATAAAAAATAAGCTAAAAGCATACTTTCCTATTTTTAGTTTAAAATAAGTATACTAATAGCACACTTGTATAACTTCTTTTTTCGTAAGGGTCCTCTCATCGCATGGTTACATTTAATTGATTTTTCATCTTAAAGTTAGTAAGAGATGTGTTTGTTTAAATCAGATTCATTTCCATGCTACATAAATAATGAAAATCACTAGAATATGCTGGTGTTGGCTGGTATTTTAGGACTGATGTTTATTTGACTTCACCATCAAAATGCTGTAGTTTTAAACGTGTGCTGAGGTTGAATTTTGTCTGTAATGATGATGGAGGAGTCATCATTTATCCTTCATGTTCCTCCGTTCTGTGCTCCACTATCTGTCTGTGTTATGCGCTCTGAACGCAGTTTTGCCTTCTTTGACCTGCTCATCTGAGCTTTGACCTTTTGACCCTGCTGTGTTCACACTCTTCCACACCAGCGCTGATGTTCATCCTGTCATTGTGTCTGAGAGATGATGACCAACATATGATGAAAAACGACTAAAGACGAGCAACACTGAAACACATCAGTGTAGGATTGGCTTTCAAATAGTTTTCACTCAGAGACTAAATAGTATTTTCTTATCAAATGAACTCCAATTATCTTTATTTTTGTAGTATGACTAGTATAACTGTGGTCAGTTTAAACATTATACATTCATTTACTCCGATGTAAAAGCCAGTGCTGCTGTAGTTCGCTACACTAGTAATGGCCATCGTGGATTTGATTCACTGACTGGAGACACTGCTAAATGCACAGGCATGTTTAATTAAGATCCATCAGTGATTATCAGCAGCATGGCGATGTTTGTGTGAACCTAAACACTAACCCGAAGTGACTGGAAGAAAACTGCGAAGGCAAATTGGACGCAGCTCCATTAGGAAGCGCAGAAACACTTTTAATTTGAGATTGAATTGAGGCTGTGATCCAGCAGCACCTTCAGCCACTGTCATTAGTGAGCGTTTGTGTGACAGTCGTTCAGAATGACCATTACCTAATGCTGTTTTTATCATCAAATAATTACCCAGTTCAGCTTTATTGCTCTCGTTGTGTTTTTGCTCTGAGTGGACGAAGCTGTTGCTATGAGAACGCACATTATAACCTCGTCAGTTTGTTCGTTTCTTATATAAAAAAATCAATAGGTACACACAAACACTATAATTACAGTTAACGGATGAGCAGAGATATTAACGATTCCACAAACTTCTTGATGAACGGCAAACATTAATCCTGACATTAATCCATAAAAACCTAACTTTCTGAAGTGGAACAGTCTATTGAACCCTTTGACAAAACATAAAAAAAAAAATAAAAAAAAAAAATATTTAGACCTAAATTTTTTAAGATACATCAGTGAAGAAGGTCAAATTTCTGTAATAGTGCTAATAAACTGAATGTGTTTTAAAAAGCACAGTAACCAGCTTTATATACAGTATTTATCATCAATAAAGACAAATTATTTCAATTCATTCATTGCTTGTTTAACAGGTAGACATATTTTAACCATGTTTATAATGTAATCATTTTCACAATATACAGATTTATGCTGATTGTAAGTTATTTGAATAAATGCATTTTGCAAATATGATCATTTAAATAAAAGCAAACAAATGCAAATAATTAAGTGCAGAAATCATTCATCTATGACTGACAAATATGAATCACATCAAGTTTATTGGTTTATGTTAAAACTGTGTAAACCAATATGTGTAATTCAAATACATAAAAGTTAAACTTAGTGTATATGTGTGTTTTGTTGTGTATCATCATGCTTTCACATGAATTCAGTCTATGAGCTTGAATCTTTCTCTTGTTCCGAGATCCGAGTGTGTTTGGCATTTGACATTTACAGTGTCATTCACATCTTTTACTAGTCAAACACTCTGCTCATGTAGGTGATGTAGGTTTCCGTGATGATGGACTGCGTCTCAGAGCTTCTCCAGGGAAACTCAGCAGCTCCCAGAAGCCTTTGAACATTTATCACGGTGCTCACACGTCTGTGTCCGCATGCAGGAAACCGCTAAATTTAGCACAATAACAGTCAAGTGTTTTCAAGGCCTGAACTGGAGACACATTCAGACACAAGAGGCTCGTTCATCTAATGTCTGACCATTAGACTCATGCACTATATTACAAGAAATGACATGATGCTTGAACCGAACACATGTGCAAATGTGATAATCATGCACACGTCATACTGACTTTGAATGTGCAGTTGAAGTCACTGGATCTGTTGCCCATTTTATGGCTTTATTATTTAATGTAAATGCAAGGTGGTCTGTTGGAAGTTCTCAGTGATGAAGCGCCGGTGTGATGCTGTTGAGTCAGGACTCTGTTGGAGACTTTATTAACGTCTCTGAACACAGTTTGAGTTGATGTGCACTCTCGTGCGCTGTTAGCATGCGCGTCCCGCTGTCTGTCTGCTGTGCTTAATATTCATGCGTCTCCTCAGGGACGGACTGACAGCCTGCTGAACACCAGATCCGTTCACATGCTGCTGCAGGCTGCTTTAGATGCTGGAATAACACTGACACGCTCTTCACCAGAACAAAAGAACTGCTCAACTCGCATGGGGATTCTGGCAATGCTGGTTACAAAACAAGTGTCGTTGGTTGATCTAACAGTAATTTGGATTAAAGCATCTGTATAATATATAAATGTACTTGGGTTTAAAAATACAAGAATGGTTGTAAATTATTTTAGGTCAAATCACCTTTATTTCTATAGCTCTTTATTCAATACTGATTGTTTCAAAGCATCTTCACAGAAATAAACAGAAAAATAACAATGTTAATGCTGCAAAGTTATAAAATAAATTCAGTTTTAGCTATAACAGAAGACAGTGGTAGAGTTCAGTGTTGATTCGATTCAGTTCAAAAAATATGAAGCAAATTCAGCTGAAATGTGGTTCATAATAGTGTTTTTCTTACAGGTTTATTTAATATATTTGATGTATAAATGGATTTTTCTTTGTGACAGACTTCATTCAACTAAAGAAAAATGTTTGTACATAATCTCAGATATGAATCCTTTATATCTGGTTCCTAATCATCAAACTGTTTTTGTTTTAGCAGTGAACACGCTGATGACGAGAGGTTTATCAGGTGAGTGTCTCTCATGTCTCCGTCTTGTGTCAGTTTAGTATCAATCATGTCTCAGTCGTGTCTCAATTATGTCTCAGTCATGTCTAAGTTGTCTCAATCATGTCTCATGCGTGTCTCTGTTTAGTATCAATCATGTCTCAGTCGTGTCTCAATCATGTCAAGTCAAGTCAAGTCACCTTTATTTATTTAGCACTTTAAACAAAACAGATTGTGTCAAAGCAACTGAACAACATTAATTAGTGAAACAGTGTCAATAATGCAAAATGACAGTTAAAGGCAGTTCATCGTTGAATTCAGTGATGTCATCATGCAGCTCAGTTCAGTTTAAATAGTATCTGTGCAATAATTTGCCTTAGGAGAAACCAGGCTCAGTCGGGGGGCCAGTTCTCCTCTGGCCAGACGAAACCAGCAGTTCAATTCCAGGCTGCAGCAAAATCAGATTGTGCAGAGGAATTAACTGGTTCCTGTGGTCTTGTCCCGGTGGTCGTCTGAGAAAAGTTCTCTACAGGGGGTCTGTATCTGGGGCTCATCTAGTTGTACTGGTCTCCGCTGTCTTTCAGGGCTGTAGAGGTCCTTTCTAGAAGCTGATCCACCATCTGGGCTGGATACAGACTGGATCCGGGTGACTGCAGTGACCCTCTGATCTGGATACAGACTGGTTCTGGTGGCTACAGTGACCTCGGAATAAGAGAGAAACAGACTAATATTAGCGTAGATGCCATTCTTCTAACGATGTAGCAAGTACATCGGGTGTTATGGGAAGTGTTCCTGGTTCCGGTTTACCTAATTAATGCAGCCTAAAAATCCTTTAACGGATTTGGATATTAGAAGTGTATTAGTGTGTTATGTGTAAGCCAGGTTAAAGAGATGGGTCTTTACTCTAGATTTAAACTGCAAGAGTGTGTCTGCCTCCCGAACAATGTTAGGTTATTCCAGAGTTTAGGCGCCAAATAAGAAAAGGATCTGCGCCCACCATTGATTTTGATATTCTAGGTATTATCAAATTGCCTGAGTTTTGAAAACGCAGCGGACGTGGGGGATCATAATGTAACAAGAGCTCATTCAAATACTGAGGTGCTAAACCATTCAGGGCTTTATAAGTAATAAGCAAGACTTTGAAATCTATACAATGTTTAATAGGGAGCCAATGCAGTGCTGACAGAACCAGGCTATTATGATCATACTTCCTGGTTCTAGTAAGAACTCTAGCTGCTACTTTTTGGACTAGCTGGAGTTTGTTTATTAAGTGTGCAGAACAACCACTCAATAAAGCATTACAGTAATCTAAACTTGAGTTCATAAACGCATTTGACATTGAGAGCATAGGTCATAATTTAGATATATTTTTGAGATGGAAAAATGCTGTTTTACAAATGCTAGAAACATGGCTTTCTAAGGAAAGATTGCTATCAAATAGCACACCTAAGTTCCTAACTGATAACGAAGAATTGACAGAGCAGCCATCAAGTCTTAGACAGCGTTCTAGGTTATTACATGCAGAGTTTTTAGGTTCTATAATTAACACCTCTGTTTTTTCAGAATTTAGCAGTAAGAACTGCTACATCATCATCCAGTTTTTTATATCGACTATGCATTCCGTTAGTTTTTCAAATTGGTATATTTCACCGGGCCATGCAGAAATATAAAGCTGAGTATCATCAGCATAACAGTCATGTTTCAGTTATGTCTCAATCATGTCTCAGTTGTGTCTCAGTCATGTCTCAGTCATATTTCAATCATGTTTCAGTCATGTCTCAGTCGTTTCTCAGTCACGTCTCAGTCATGTTTCAGTTGTCTCAATCATGTCTCATCCATGTTTTAGTTATGTCTCAATCATGTCTCACTTGTGTCTTAGTCATGTCTCAGTCATGTCTCAATCATGTCTCAGTCATATTTCAATCATGTCTCAGTCATGTCTCAGTCATGTCTCAGTCATATTGCAATCATGTCTCAGTCATGTTTCAATTATGTCTCAATCATGTCTCAGTTGTGTTTCAGTCCTGTCTAAGTCATGTTTCAGTTATGTCTCAATCATGTGTCTTAGTCATGTCTCAGTCGTGTCTCAGACATGTCTCAGTCATGTTTCAGTCATGTCTCAATCATGTGTCAGTCATATTTCAATCATGTCTCAGTCATGTCTCAGTCATGTTTTAGTTATGTCTCAATCATGTCTCAGTTGTGTTTCAGTCCTTTCTCAGTCATGTTTCAGTTATGTCTAAAATCATGTCTCACTTGTGTTTTAGTCATGTCTCAGTCGTGTCTCAGACATGTCTCAGTCATGTTTCAGTCATGTCTCAATCATGTGTCAGTCATATTTCAATCATGTCTCAGTCTTGTCTCAGTCATGTTTTAGTTATGTCTCAATCATGTCTCAGTTGTGTTTCAGTCCTTTCTCAGTCATGTTTCAGTTATGTCTAAATCATGTCTCACTTGTGTTTTAGTCATGTCTCAGTCGTGTCTCAGTCATGTTTCAGTTATGTCTCAATCATGTCTCAGTTGTGTTTCAGTCCTGTCTCAGTCATGTTTCAGTCATGTCTCAGTTGCATTTCAATCATGTCTCAGTCATGTCTCAGTCATGTTTCAGTTATGTCTCAGTCATGTCTCAGTTGTATTTCAATCATGTCTCAGTCATGTCTCAGTCATATTTCAATCATGTCTCAGTCATGTCTCAGTCATATTTCAATCATGTCTCAGTTGCATTTCAATCATGTCTCAGTCATGTCTCAGTCATGTTTCAGTTATGTCTCAGTCATGTCTCAGTTGTATTTCAATCATGTCTCAGTCATGTCTCAGTCGTGTCTCTCAGCATGTGGACTGATGCTCTGTCTCTTCAGATGCAGACGGCGTTGATCAGTCGTTCACCCAGCAACCGTGGCTCTTGCAGTGCAATCAGACTGTGCTGCTGCTGGAGATGGAGAGATGCGGAGAACAATTCAGCAGCGACATGAATCACGTTCATCCAGAAGACAGGTGCAACCTCACGCACTTCATCAGGTGACTCATCATCATCATCACAGTCAGCTCACAGAAATTCAGTCAACACCACTTTACTTACCAATACAAATACTTCAATGAGTCCAGCTTAATTAAATCTTAAAAAGTCTTTGTGTGTTTGTGTGTGTGTGTGTGTGTCCTTTTCAATTCATAAGTTAAGTCACATTTATTTCTACAGTGCTTTATACAATCCAGATTGATTCAAACCAGCTTCACAGTAGTAAACAGGAAATAATCTTAACGTTCATCAATTATGAAACAAATCCAATTTCAGCTGTAAAAAGCTCTACAGAAGACAGTTGTGTCATTATTCAGATCAATTCAGTTCAACATTTCTGATTGAAGTAATTGAGTGTAATGAGACGCTTCCTGTCACAGCACTTTTATAAGGCTGATCAATATATCTGGATCATTCATCATCCACTCATATATGATGAATGATGTGTGACAGTGGAGAGCGGTACACTCTGAAACACACTGCCTTCTGCTGTATTTGTTCTGCTGTAGCAGGAATGAGTTATTTATATATATATTTGTGCTGTGAGGACTCGGACGGGTAACTAGTTGAGTAATGAAAGTGGTTCTGACAGACTCAATGATCTGCTGCATGTGTTTGTAAACTCTCCGCTGTGATTGATGAATCTGCGATCTGCAGATGTTTGCTCTTGAAGACGTTCCAGGAACTCACAGTTCACTCTGACATGATCTTGAGCTCCTTCCAGAGACCTCGAGGAGCGTTTGTCACTCGTCAGCCGGTCAGGAGATGCTGAACCTGTGTCACCCTTCATAAACCAGAAGCACAAACACGTCCTCAACACTATTTTACATGTTTATCTGGAACAGAAGCCAGTGGCTCTCACCACATTCACTCTAGAGATGACAGTGACCGTTCACATGTCCAGATCAGCTCACTGATAGCATTTACTGATAGCATTTATTCAAAATATGGCCAAACCAGTTTGTTTTCATGCACTGCTCAGTTTTTGGTCTTTTTTTTTGCTCCATATCATGTCTCTTTTTTTCAGACTAGTGGAAAGAAAACATCCAAAACACACATTTAAGTGTTTATTTTATTGCACTTATCTGTTTGCGTCTGTAGATTTCAATCTCAATCCATATATTTAAAGAGTTTTTTCTCTTACATACACCATACTTTTATTCCTCTCTATTAGGCATGGGCCAATTACCGGTTTCAAGGTATACCACAACTTGAAAATGTCACGGTTTCAAAACCACTACAGGTGCATCTCAAATAAATTAGAATGTCATGGAAAAGTTCATTTATTTCAGTAATTCAACTCAAATTGTGAAACTTGTGTATTAAATAAACTCACACAGCACACAGACAAAGTCTTTGGTTCTTTGAATGTGACCGACAGCCAATGAGAGAGCAAGATACAGAGCAGTGGGGAGTTCGGGAGGAATTATAGACCACAATATCAGCAAGCATGGCTTCGTTTCAGAAAAAGGCTTCTTCTCTGTCTATTTGGACCCAAGAAATGGAAGAAAAATTAATAGAAATTTGGCAGGAGCACACGTGTCTGTTTGACGTTTCGTACTGCAAGCTTCTCGTGGGCTACCATTTTTAATAATAATCCCAGTCTCACGTGAGAACTCCGGTCTTGCACGCGTGATATCGCGTTGTTTCCTTGTCACATCTTGCGTGTGTTTGGTTGTGAAATGTTGTTTGCATGCCAGATTCTTGTCGGCGATTCTTCCTATTGTAAAGTTATGCAGTGTGAAACCTTCTGTCGCCGAACCATCGTTCCATGTGAACACAGCAGCGACTGCATGCTGGCCAAGATAGTCATGCAGTGTGAAAAGAACAGTGACCCGACTACTTTGAAAATTGTGCAGTCTGAACTTGGCTTAACTTTGATGATTTTGGCTCAATCTCAACAAATTAGAAAATTGTGACACGCCAATCAACTAATCAACTCAAAACACCTGCAAAGGTTTCCTGAGCCTTCAGAATAAATGGTCTCTCAGTTTGGTTCACTAGGCTGCACAATCATGGGGAAGACTGCTGATCTGACAGTTGTCCAGAAGACAATCACTGACACCCTTCACAAGGAGGGTAAGCCACAAACATTCATTGCCAAAGAAGCTGGCTGTTCACAGAGTGCTGTATCCAAGCATGTTAACAGAAAGTTGAGTAGAAGGAAAAAGTGTGGAAGAAAAAGATGCACAACCAACCGAGAGAACCACAGCCTTATGAGGATTATCAAGAAAAAATCGATTCAAGAATTTGAGTGAACTTCACAAGGAATGGACTGAGGCTGGGGTCAAGAGCATCAAGAGCCACCACACACAGACGTGTCGAGGAAGTTGGCTACAGTTGTCGTATTCCTCTTGTTAAGCCACTCCTGAGGCGTCTTACCTGGGCTAAAGAGAAGAAGAAACTGGACTGTTGCCCAGTGATCCAAAGTCCTCTTTTCAGATGAGAGCAAGTTTTGTATTTCATTTGGAAACCAAGGTCCTAGAGTCTGGAGAAAGGGTGGAGAAGCTCATAGCCCAAGTTGCTTGAAGTCCAGTGTTAAATTTCCACAGTCTGTGATGATTTGGGGTGCAATGTCATCTGCTGGTGTTGGTCCATTGTGTTTTTTGAAAACCAAAGTCACTGCAGCCGTTTACCAAGAAATTTTAGAGCACTTCATGCTTCCTTCTGCTGACCAGCTTTTTGAAGATGCTGATTTAAATGACCATGGTGCTGGTGTGCTTGACTGGCCAGCAAACTCACCAGACCTGAACCCCAGAGAGAATCTATGGGGTAATGTCAAGAGGAAAATGAGAAACAAAAGTGACCAAACACTGCAGATGAGCTGAAGGCCACTGTCAAAGAAACCTGGGCTCTTCTTCCCCCCGTGTACTGTATTTCGTTGCCTTGTACCCACATGTGCAATGACAATAAAGTTGAATCTAATCTAATCTAATCTAATCTAATCTAATCTAATCTAATCTAATATTTTAATCTAATCTAACAGTCAAGTGTGTGTAGGATGGCCTGGGTACACTTCACATTCTGCATTCCTTTCCGTCTTGTGCACAGCCGTGTCCGCACAGCTTTCAAAAGTATACTGAACTGGAGATGAGAGCGGACGGATGAGCTCGACACATGCGCAGTACAACGGGGTGCGTGGAGGTCCGCGAGCCCTATTGATGAGGAAAATAGCATAATACTGACGGTGCGCTGACCGTCTTCTGAAAAGTTTACGTGGTATTTTCTTTTCATCTGGTCTCTGTATAGTTCATATTAAAGCAGTGTAACAGCGCAGCTTTGTTTACAGCGGTAACCAAGGAAACGCTGTTTCTGGTGTTCCAGATGTGCCTCCTGCTGTCAGAGAGCGAATCTGCATCTCATTCAGAGCTTCTGCTGTTTGTTTCTTTCAGGCATGCAGTATAATTTCACAAAACTTGTCAGCATTCTGTTTTTGCTTCAAACTGGGTTTACTATTAAATCAAATTATGTGTATGATTATTATTATAAAACTAAATGATATGAAATGATGTGTATATGAATTATAAAACTAAAATTAAATAACTGTAATTACAACTTTAGGTTAAATAAAGATGTCAATCTTTATTTTTTTTTTTTTTTGTATTTTTAGGAGACAAATCAAAGAAAAAATTAACTAATTCTACTGTTTCTAATATTCCGTATGTTGCTGAAAAACAAAATAAATTGTGTCCAGCGGACAATAAGTTGTCACCCCCAGACATTTAAAAATAACACATTTCAGAGCTGTAACAACATTACCGTGGTACGGTGAAACCGTGATATTTTTACTTGAGGTTATCACACCATCAAAATCTCATACCGGCCCATGCCTACTCTCTATATTCTGAAGGTTTGTTCATATAACATTTTACTCCTAAAAACATGGTGAAAATGTGTTTGTTTTCTGTCTGTTGACAGTATTTTATGGTTTATGTGGTGATAAAAAGTGAAATCCAAAATCCCCTCTGGAAAATTTTTTAACTCTAATATGTCAGCATAATCAAACAATTATTATGAACCTGACTTTATCCGATGTTCAGATGTATGTTCTGGAAATGCACGCAAATTAGTACATATTTAATTAGAGAATGTCTCATTTGCTTATTTAAACATACATTTAAATGTTTGAAATATATAATAATGAGAAATGAAGGTTTGAGCTCCACTGGCGGCCACTGGTGAACATCAGTGACCCACGACTCACTCCCACACCATTAGCTTCACCGCTGGACGCTTTCTTAAGACGGACGATTAGATGGGTCACAACATGAACCCAATTACTGAGATTCTGAGTCGGACTGTTTTCCCAGACCTCTGGAGGAAAGAGCCTGCAGGCATCAGCAGGGACCAATCACGGCTCACACACAGCCGCTCATTTGCATATTAATCACAGGAAACCTTCATGAACCTCTTTAACTTCATTTATTCAGCTTCAGCGTTCTCTGGACATTCACCTGCTCAGACGCATCTGGTCTGGTGGAGGTTCTTCTCCATGATAACATCAGCAGATGGAACAGCAGGTGTGTTTTGCTGAAGATGGTTGTTGATGTCAGATAGCGAGCGCTTCGGTCTTTGATGAGTGTTTTACTAACGGCTGATAAGATCATATGACCAACAGAGATTCAGCGACAGCGGCGCTAATGGACTCTGAACACATCAACCGCACATGAGTGGTGCTGACCACCACACACACACACACACACACACACACACACACTAACAGACACACACACACGCACTAATGCACTCTCTCACACACACACACACACACATACATACACTCTCTCTCACACACACACACACACACACACACACACACACACACACACACACACACACACACACACACATCTCTTCCCCTCACACAAAACTACAGACATTTTTAGATTGGCATGGTTTTTCAAAAAAATAAACATTATTCCCCATCCCCACAAAAAAAACCCCCCACAAACACAAAACTAAATACATTTATTATCCCTCAAAAAAACACTTCACTCTGTGTGATTTATAAGCTTGTTTCCTCATGGGCACCAAAAAAAATATCCCCGCAAGGACAAAATTTACTGGAATTACTATCCTTTTGGTCCCTGTAATGTAGGGAATACCGGGACCGCAACACAAACACACACACACACACACTTGTATTTTACACCAAAATCAGAAGAAATTAATTTTCATAAAGAAAACAAAGCCTGTTTGTTTGTATTCATATCAAGCTCATTCAAACCCAAACATTCTTGTCATTGTGAAAATACTGTAACTGTTTAAATGCAAACATTTTTTTATTGCACGTTTTCTGAAATGTTATGTTTAAATATGCAAATGACTCATTTGCATGAACTTACTTAACATAAATCTGAACATTGGAATAAAGTCAGGTTCATAATTCCTGTTAGATTTTGTCATCATTATCAGAGTTCAAGGTTTCTCCGGAGGATATTCACTTCATAAATCAGAAAATACCATCAACAGGCAGAAAACGAACACATTCACATCTTCAGGATCCTCAGCATCAGGCTTCATGTTCATTATGCAGTATTACTGTCTTGTGTTTTGGACGTTGTTTAGGATTATTGAGGACGAGTATTGCGTGAGGAGGAGAGGTTGTGTTCTATGATGTAAATTCTGTTCATCTGTGTCTCTGTGCAGATGAATAGGAAGGAACGTTATCAGCGTTATAAAGCTCTGCGCTCATGTCACGGACAGAACTCATTAAATGCTGAATGTGAGCCGGTTCTCTCGCTGACTTCCTGAAGGAAACGAATGATCTGCTGATTGCCGTGAAAGGAAATGACCTGAATTTCTCCATTAGGTCAATACTAACGTGATGTTTGTGCTTCTTTCCTCAGAGAGTACCACGTCTTCTCCTCCTGCACAG